>NW_028157196.1:0-7500 GCF_964263955.1 Coregonus lavaretus | reverse complement strand
AGGCAAGTGTAGATAAACACAAATATACACAATATACACATTAAATACACATTAAGATACAAAACACAGTCAATTAAAACAAACACATTCATCATTATGAAAATCCTCTGTGAGCTGTCTGAATTTCCCTAGGGACACCAAAGCATCCAATCGAAACATCTTTTGGAGATTATTCCAAACATAGGGTGCAATGGAGCTAAAGGCAAACACGTCTCCAGAGTTAACCAACGCTGTGAACGGGTTTGATAACTTGTTAGAATTTGGGGAGAGTAAACTGATCCTAAATCTGTTCCCAGGGCAACTTCTACAGCCAAATCATCCTCAGTCACTCTCTGTGGTGAGAGTCGTCCTGTGGCCAGGGCCGGCCCGCTCATTAGGCAGGGTTAGGGAGCCAACTAAGATTGTGGGTTCGATTCCCACGGGGGCCCAGTATGAAAAATGTATGCACTCACTAACTGTAAGTCACTCTGGATAAGAGTGTCTGCTAAAATGACAAAACAAATTTTTTTTAATGGTAGGCTACACCCCAGTAAGCATGATCCAATGTATTTTTTGGTCTTGTCTGGACGTCGTTTTTTGGTGTTTTACAAACGGTAGGCTTACCACATAGATGGGCATTCATGAAATTCAATTTCAGGCAACACTGTAGTGCAGTTCCGGACCGGCCTTGATTTCCACATATCCACGGACATTGGTTTTTAGTCCGGTCCGGACCAAATCTGAACGAATCATAGATGTCTATGTTTGGTCCAGATTTGTCCGATTTTCACAACATCCGGGAAAATAAGTATTTTCAACTTTCATTCAGAGCCAAAAATTAACCTGATTTCAACATCCGGAAAATACGTAGTTTTTAATGTCCGAAAAATATGCCTTTTCAACGTCCTGGAAAATATGTATTTTAAATATACAGAAAATACTTTTTCACCTTTCATTCAGAACCTAAATTGAACCAAACTTCAGTGTCTGGAAAATACGTATTTTAGATGTCTTTTCAACTTCATTTTGCTTACTGGGACTATTCTAGTTTTGGCGGCAGAACTGGGCAGAACCGCAAGGACCGGCCCTGCCTGTGGGATATGATCAGGTCATACCTCCACCCAGTGGTGAGTTGGCTGTACAGACACAAGCAGCCATCCAGCCAGCCAGTATGAGCGGTTATTCTGTTTTAGAGGTTTCC
Source organism: Coregonus lavaretus (assembly GCF_964263955.1). Classification (NCBI taxonomy): domain Eukaryota; kingdom Metazoa; phylum Chordata; class Actinopteri; order Salmoniformes; family Salmonidae; genus Coregonus; species Coregonus lavaretus. The sequence continues at coordinate 6,320 of NW_028157196.1, read as the reverse complement.
AATTCGCATTTGATGCTTCGTTTGTTTCTGGTATTCCTTAAATTAATTAAACGTCTTAAATTGTCATTGCAGAAACGTAAAATAAGAATCGAAAAATAGCTTTATTGTAATTGAACGTGTTGGTTTGTTTCTTAGAACCCATGTCATAATTGTTGCAACAAATGGCCTATAGAATGTAATATAATGTAGGTCATGAAACAAGGTGTGACTGACATGGCATTCCCATGCATAATCATTTCATCTGTTTTGGTGTGAAATGATGCGACGTGAGCAGGCACAGCCTATAGAGACCAAGCAGTTGATTATGTAGGCTAAATACAATATTATTTCTACAAGGGTCATATAATAATTCTTTCCTTCTTATTTCTATGTGGGAAACTGCTTACCGACTACAACTCAGGCCTAGGTATTCAGCAGAGCCAACATCTGATGATAAATCAAACTGCTATAATTGCACTCAATTACCTGCGGGTCTTATCTGACCACAGATCTGACTGCAAGCCAGGGACACATATTTCCTCTCCTGGTGTGTGTGTGTGAGAGAGAGAGAGAGAGAGAGAGAGAGAGATTGCTGTTGAAGAGACTCTCAGTTAGCAGAACAGGGGAGCCCCGTGGACACGGTAATCCTGTGACGTTCATTCCCGCGCGCTCGAGTGCGTTTTCATCGGGATTAACCACACCTCGTGCCCCTCTACGGGAGCATGTGACCGGCTTATGATCCCGAGTTCTGCGCGAGCCTCCCCCCCCCCCCCCCCCCAACAACCCCACAGCAGAACATACAGTTTCACCGGCACATGACAATACACACTCATACATACCCAGTTCAAAAGGCGTCATTCATAGTTTTGCTGTGCTTAAAGATTCGGTCACACACACTCACTACAGGCCGGAATGTGGAGGAGGAGGGGTGACTGTCCCTCAGACCCCTCGGATCAATTAGAAAGGGTGGCATTACTAACCTTTGTGTAACATAACTAATTCCTAATTCCAGCATCACCATAGAAACAAATAGCCTAAATTGTGAACCAAAGTAGGCCTACTGTTTGTGCTTTGAGTGGGGTTTTACCTCTCCTTTCCAAGAATAAATGCTCAATTTCATTATATTCTACTCTATAAGATATTAATACTGTCCCTGCAATCTTCCCTCTCATTTTCTTAGGCACTGAGCAAATTTCAGGTCTGCTGAACCCAAACTTGAACGTTGTGATAATTCAGTACAACTTCCAGCGCGCATTTACTGTGAACACTGAGGCTGTACCCGCTTTAAATTACAGTTTTAACAGTGGCCAAGTAGGCTACTGTGGCTATTTGATCGTAATGTTGGTCTACTAAAGTGGCCTATTGTCAAAAACAGTGGAGAAAATGCATCCCATAACATGTTACCATGGAAATAGCTGTTCTATCATTCAGCCTACAGAAGCAGCCAATGTGTGGTGTTCAATGTAGGTCTACATTCCATGAGACTTTTGAAAAAAAAATGCAGGGCTTGACATTAACCTGTTCATCCACTTGTCCTTCAGACAAGGAGATGACAGAAAATGTTGTTGTGTTGTTTGATGCAAGAAACCACTTTACAAAATAAAATGCACGATTATTCCCATACCGTTATTACAGAGAATCAGGCAAATTATGCTACCCTCTGCCTATTGGCTACTTAGCTTATTCAAGCCTGTCTCAAAATACAACACTGCCCCTTTAAAACAAAAAAAAGCTATTTACCTGACTCCCTTTTCAAATATGTCTAGAAATGTACAGGTTTTGTGCTCTTGTAGGAAGCAATCACTCCTCTATTGCTGACAAAAAATATATATCTACAGTATAACTAGGCTAATAACTCACTAAATAGCAAAGGATATGAACAAAATGTGCCATGTGGCTACATGCAGCTCTGGATTTGATCTCAAAATAATCACATCTACTCACCACTTCTCATGCTGTAAACACAGTCCAGTTCGCAGTAAATGGCACAGATCCATATATGGCAATGGTCTATTTGCATATAGGCCTACTGCAGCTCTGATTGGTTATGCCGCCCCGGTCTGAGAAGAGTACGGGCTGAGTAGTGTGTGTCAATGCAATAGAATCCTACTCCGATGCGTTCTGCCTACAACAAAATCTCTTGTGTAGTTCGTTTTGTTTCGGTATGTTGCGTTGAAAGTGGCTAATATTGCCTTGATTCAATCACAATTGCCACAGTAAAGGAAACCGTTGATAGTGTTAACAGGGAAAACTCAGTGGTCACCAACCTTTTCTGAGTCCAGATCACTTTGAGTCTAAATGCAAGCCGAGATCTACCGCTCAGATTTATTTTTACATGACTTAAAAAACGTAAGCCTCTGCAACATTAACCAATTAGAAACAGTACTGTAGCAATGAGGTTTGTGCAGTAAGCTATAGGCCGAATACATTATCACCGCATATTGGCTTTGCTTGAATTGCCCTGCCAATGCATTGTTGTTCGGGACATTTCAAAATTTGAGGTAGACTATATGATCACACCGGTAATAGATCCATTGTTGTGTTACTTGTGAAGCACAGCTGAGTGAGCATACATTTAATGAATTAGCTTTTTATTTGTATTTTACTGGGCTGATGGTGCCTGCATCTGATGGTCAGTCTCAGCGGAGGGAGAGAACAGCAGACTGGGGGTCCGCCTCTCAACATCCCTCCGCTCTCCCTTTCCTCCACTGCCTCTCAACATCCCTCTGCTCTCCCTTTCCTCCACTGCCTCTCAACATCCCTCCGCTCTCCCTTTCCTCCACTGCCTCTCAACATCCCTCCGCTCTCCCTTTCCTCCACTGCCTCTCAACATCCCTCCGCTCTCACTTTCCTCCACTGCCTCTCAACATCCCTCCGCTCTCCCTTTCCTCCACTGCCTCTCAACATCCCTCCGCTCTCCCTTTCCTCCACTGCCTCTCAATGTCCCTCTGCTCTCCCTTTCCTCCACTGCCTCTCAACATCCCTCTGCTCTCCCTTTCCTCCACTGCCTCTCAACGTCCCTCTGCTCTCCCTTTCCTCCACTGCCTCTCAACGTCCCTCTGCTCTCCCTTTCCTCCACTGCCTCTCAACATCCCTCTGCTCTCCCTTTCCTCCACTGCCTCTCAACATCCCTCTGCTCTCCCTTTCCTCCACTGCCTCTCAACATCCCTCTGCTCTCCCTTTCCTCCACTGCCTCTCAACATCCCTCTGCTCTCCCTTTCCTCCACTGCCTCTCAACATCCCTCCGCTCTCCCTTTCCTCCACTGCCTCTCAACATCCCTACGCTCTCCCTTTCCTCCACTGCCTCTCAACATCCCTCCACTCTCCCTTTCCTCCACTGCCTCTCAACATCCCTCCGCTCTCCCTTTCCTCCACTGACACTCAACGTCCCTCTGCTCTCCCTTTCCTCCACTGCCTCTCAACATCCCTCCGCTCTCCCTTTCCTCCACTGCCTCTCAACATCCCTCCGCTCTCCCTTTCCTCCACTGCCTCTCAACATCCCTCCACTCTCCCTTTCCTCCACTGCCTCTCAACATCCCTCCGCTCTCCCTTTCCTCCACTGCCTCTCAACATCCCTCCGCTCTCACTTTCCTCCACTGCCTCTCAACATCCCTCCGCTCTCCCTTTCCTCCACTGCCTCTCAACATCCCTCTGCTCTCCCTTTCCTCCACTGCCTCTCAACATCCCTCCGCTCTCCCTTTCCTCCACTGCCTCTCAACATCCCTCCGCTCTCCCTTTCCTCCACTGACACTGACCAAAAAGAGACACTGTCTTCCAGCTAATGGCGAAACTCGCGGTGAACCGCATTATTTCTGCCTCATTGTCACGTTCGTTGTGTAAAGGATCGGACCAAGGTGCAGCGTGGTATGCGTACATAGTCGTTTATTTTAAACACAGACAAAATAGCAAAATCCAACAGAACGTGAAGTTCAAGAGGCTAAACATCAAAACAAGCCAAACAGAAACAGAAACAAGATCCCACAACTAAGGTAGGCAACATGGCGGCCTAAGTATGATCCCCAATCAGAGACAACGACCGACAGCTGCCTCTGATTGGGAACCACACCCGGCCAACATAGAAATATATAAACTAGATTTCACACCCTGACCAACTCAACTAGAGATCTCAATGTCAGGGCGTGACACTCATGCACCAATTCATGTTGTTACGCCTATGAACAGAGAAAGTTAAATGTTCCTTGATATAAAAAAAGACCCAAGCCTCTAATAATAACAACGCGAGCCTATAGATACACTTTCCTACTCATTCATTACTGCTACAGTGCTTGTTGTAGCGCTGAGTGGAAATAGGAAGAACGCGCATTTTATGGCTTATAAAAGTGTTGAATACAAAGTGTTGACAGTGCTGAGTAAGAACTTAAACATGAACTCACTCAGAAAAACAGCAGCTCTTTGCTGTATTCGTTGACAGTCTCTCTAGTCATGGTTTTAAACGTTTTGAAATCTCACAGTATCAACTTTGCTGTAGCTTTCTTTTATACCTGCTATGTTACTGGAGACACGGTAATCTGAGCCATTCGATTGGCCAGTGGTAGGCCTATAGTGCACATGATTTGCTCTCCGGGCCCGCCGGGAAGGTAGAGTTTGTACCTTCAGACACATGAAATGGTTCAAAATGGCAACAGTTTGCCTACCGCGCGCGCAGGGCAGCTGAATCGGGTTGTCACGACTTCCTCCGAAGCTGTCTCCTCTCCTTCTTCGGGTAGGCTTCTCATCACCGGCCTTCTAGCCACTGCAGCTCCTCATCTCATCATTCCATTTGTTTTGTCTTGTTTTTACACACACCTGGTTCATATCCCCTCACCAGTATAAGTGTTCCCTCTGCCCCCTTGTCTTTGTGTGTGATTGTTTATTGTGGAGGAGAGAGAAGCTCGGTGGAGCTCCGTGTATTTTGTATCGCTGGGAATATTCCCTGTGTGCCTTGTATTTTACAGTGCGCCTGTTTTGCGCACTGGAGGGATTTTACGCATTACTGCGTAACTCTGTGGTTCAGAATAAATCGTGTTATTCTGTGATTTACCCTCCTGCGCCTGACTCCTTCAAAATCACCTCATCACACGGGTCCACATGCCACCCCCCCAAAAAAATAGGAACACAAGGCTTTATCGTTGGGTTTTTTACAGAAATGTTTGGTGATCGACTAGGAATGCCTTGGAGATCGACCAGTCAACCTTGATCGACCGGTTGGTGACCACTGCTCTAGAAAGTTGAGTGAAGTTCAACCTCGTGCTTCTCTCTGTGGGCTGATTTTTCTTCTGAGTGGCAGTCCCAGGGGAGCTGGCTGGCTGGCTAGCTGGCTACTGTGCATACGCATTCAGTTTAGAGGGACCATTGTATCACTGTGTCTGTAACATGGTCTACTGAAGGCCTATAAGGTGCCTTGACCATTGATTAATTAATGTCAAAATAATGTATTCATTATTTATCCTGCACTAGGCTACTCTGTTCCTGTTTTGAGCATGCCACTGGGACAGGTGCAAAATTTTCTCCGATGTCGTTTCACTCTTTAGATAATGTCCTAAAACAGCAGACATTAGCATGAGGTTACGGTACAGTAGTTCATTTGTTCCACGCTGTGAGATGAGGCTATTATGTGAAAGTTCCTCAGAAGTTGGAACTACTCCACTCTCTCACAACAGATCATGCGCACACATTCCAGGCCGGCTAGGCCTGAGGGAAGAGGGTTTGGGGTCAGCTGGTCTCCAGACAGAAGGAGGCTGGATTCAACAATATTATCCCAAGCATGTGATGGTATGGGGAGGGAAGCAGAGAGGGGAGAGAGAGGGTGTGGGCAAGTGGAAGTTATATTGTGAGTTAACATTACTCGTTCTTTTCCCCAGGACGCTGCATTACTGACTTATATCACAGGTGACCTGGTTGGACCTGCTGTGTGACTATCGCCGGCTGCAGTCAACCTCTTCGCCGTGTGCTTGGTTAGTCTGGCTGTGTAGAGAACTCTTCGGTGTGGTAGTTGGCCAGTCATGGTTCTTCTGGTTGTGTTGGGTAGCCTGCTCCAGCTGCTGCTACTGCGGCCGTGTGTGGGCCAGTTTCCCCGGCCCTGCGCCAACACAGAGGCACTGCGGACCAAGCAGTGCTGCCCGGTCTGGGAGGGGGACGGGTCGGCATGCGGAGCCACATCGGGCCGGGGGTTCTGTCAGGACGTGATGGTATCGGAGGAGCCCCACGGGCCACAGTACCCACACACTGGGATAGACGACCGGGAACGGTGGCCACTGGCCTTCTACAACCGCACATGCCAGTGTGCAGGAAACTATGGGGGTTTCGACTGTGGAGAGTGCAGGTTCGGCTACTTCGGAAAC
>NW_028157197.1:0-108025 GCF_964263955.1 Coregonus lavaretus | reverse complement strand
GTTTAGACTTGTAGTAGCCTATATCAGAACATGGCTAGGTTTGTAGTGGTCCTGTTCTTTGTCCTGGTTTTCTCCATCACAACTGCAGCGCATGAGGAGGTCATTGATGTGATTCTAGCCAGCCTCGCCAAAAGCACATCGTTCCTGGAGCAGGAGCACCGCAACATCAACCTAGACGGAGTGGTCGGGTACATCCTCCTGCAGGGTGAGTAGTATATTAGCGTCATTCATATCACTGCCAGTAGGATCATTCTCTATGGAAAGAGAATAACAGAAAGGCCTGCACACTGTAGCATGCACTGTGTAGCATATATCCTCCCAATTACCGTGACAACGTTTCGATCCACAAGGATCTTCTTCAGGTCCAACGGAATAGACAACCCAAATATCTGAGTAAATACATGTCGAGGAATTTTTTTTATTATTTTTATGCATGTCTGGACATTAAATTGTAGTCTATCTATGTGGCTGTTGTGTTAGGCTGGTGCTGGCTCAGCAAGTCAGAATGCACCAATTGCCTCCGGTTCCGCTATTGCGGTGTCCCGCATAACAAGGCAGTTTTTCCAGGCTGTCTGATTGAAATAAAACAGTAGAATATGTGATTTGTCGATATGGAATACAAACCTTTATGGTTTATCGAGGTTTGTTATTGTTCTTGTGGGTGTGTCAACATTGCAGATAGAAAGAGGCAAATATGACGTAATAATTTTTAAGAAGCCATTTAGGATTACAAATGTCTTTGAAAACATCTCTTTCCATGTCCTTGTTGTCCGGGCAACAGCGGAGTTGAAGGAAGCAGTAAGAACTTGGCCGCACACTGACCCTGTGAGCTGGTCTCAGCGCACCGCTACGGTTACCCTGGTCAAGAGGTTGGACCAGAGCCTGGCCAAGGCTGTCACTGAGCTGGAGAAGACTGACCCCAAATACTACAGAGGTAAATACTACTACACCTCTCTCTCTCTCTCATTTCAATTCAATTCAATTCAATTCAATTCAATTCAATTCAATTCAATTCAAGGGGCTTTATTGGCATGGGAAACATATGTTAACATTGCCAAAGCAAGTGAAATGGATAATACACAAAAGTGAACTAAACAATTAAAACATTTACAGTAAACATTACACTCACAACAGTTCCAAAAGAATAAAGACATTTCAAGTGGCATATTATGTCTAAATACAGTGTTGTAACGATGTGCAAATAGTTAAAGTACAAAAGGGAAAATACATAAACATAAATATGGGTTGAATTTACAATGGTGTTTGTTCTTCACTGGTTGCCCTTTTCTTGTGGCAACAGGTTACACATCTTGCTGCTGTGATGGCACACTGTGGTATTTCACCCAATAGATATGTGAGTTTATCAAAGTTGGATATGTTTTCAAATTCTTTGTGGGTCTGTGTAATCTGAGGGAAATATGTGTCTCAAATATGGTCATACATTTGGCAGGTTAGGACGTGCAGCTCAGTTTCCACCTCATTTTGTGGGTAGTGTGCACATAGCCTGTCTTCTCTTGAGAGCCAGGTCTGCCTACGGCGGCCTTTCTCAATAGCAAGGCTATGCTCACTGAGTCTGTACATAGTCAAAGCTTTCCTTAATTTTGCGTCAGTCACAGTGGTCAGGTATTCTGCCACTGTGTAAATAGCATTCTAGTTTGCTTAGTTTTTTTGTTAATTATTTCCAATGTGTCAAGTAATTATCTTTTTGTTTTCTCATGATTTGGTTGGTTCTAATTGTGTTGCTGTCCTGGGGCTCTGTGAGGTCTGTTTGTGTTTGTGAACAGAGCCCCAGGACCAGCTTGCTTAGGGGAGGGACTTCTCCAGGTTCATCTCTCTGTAGGTGATGGCTTTGTTATGGAAGGTTTGGGAATCACTTCCTTTTAAGTGGTTATAGAATTTAACAGCTCTTTTCTGGATTTTGATCATTAGCGGGTATCGGCCTAAATGTTTTACGTTGCACACGGAGGATATTTTTGCAGAATTCTGCATGTAGTCTCAATTTGGTGTTTGTCCCATTTAGTGAATTATTGGTTGGTGAGCGGACCCCAGACCTCACAACCATAAAGGGCAATGGATTCTATAACTGATTCAAGTATTTTATGCCAGATCCTAAATTGGTACAGTGCCTTCGGAAAGTATTCTGACCCTTTGACTTTTTCCACATTCTGTTATGTTACAGCCTTATTCTGAAATTGATTAAATATATATTTTTCGTCATCAGTCTACACACAATACCCCATAATGACAAAGCAAAAACAGGTTTTTAGAAATGTTAGCTAATTTATTAAAAATAAAAAACAGAAATATCACATTTACATAAGTATTCAGACCCTTTACTCAGTACTTTGTTGAAGCACCTTTGACAGCGATTACAGCCTCGAGTCTTCTTGGGTATGACGCTACAAGCTTGGCACACCTGTATTTGGGGAGTTTCTCCCATTCTTCTCTGCAGATCCTCTCAAGGTCTGTCAGGTTGGATGGGGAGTGTTTTTTTATTTTTATTATTTTTTATTTTTTGGGGGGGATGGATCAGCTTCATATTGCAGATAGATTGTAACTTCTATCAATGTAATTGTCTGCATCACTTCCAATCCCCCATGTTTTTTATATATATACTCCCCTTTATTACTTTTCAACCCCGCCATCCTTTCCCTACTTGGAGTAAATTAGTGAACAACAATGCTTAGGCCTCTACTTCCAGCCTATACTTACTATCTACCCCTTATGGACACAGTCAATTTTACAATAATTCTATTATATATATATATATATATATATATATATATACAGTGGGGAAAAAAAGTATTTAGTCAGCCACCAATTGTGCAAGTTCTCCCACTTAAAAAGATGAGAGGCCTGTAATTTTCATCATAGGTACACGTCAACTATGACAGACAAATTGTGAGAAAAACAAAATCCAGAAAATCACATTGTAGGATTTTATATGAATTTATTTGCAAATTATGGTGGAAAATAAGTATTTGGTCAATAACAAAAGTTTCTCAATACTTTGTTATATACCCTTTGTTGGCAATGACACAGGTCAAACGTTTTCTGTAAGTATTCACAAGGTTTTCACACACTGTTGCTGGTATTTTGGCCCATTCCTCCATGCAGATCTCCTCTAGAGCAGTGATGTTTTGGGGCTGTCGCTGGGCAACACAGACTTTCAAGATTTTCTATGGGGTTGAGATCTGGAGACTGGCTAGGCCACTCCAGGACCTTGAAATGCTTCTTACGAAGCCACTCCTTCGTTGCCCGGGCGGTGTGTTTGGGATCATTGTCATGCTGAAAAACCCAGCCACGTTTCATCTTCAATGCCCTTGCTGATGGAAGGTGGTTTTCACTCAAAATCTCATGATACATGGCCCCATTCATTCTTTCCTTTACACGGATCAGTCGTCCTGGTCCCTTTGCAGAAAAACAGCCCCAAAGCATGATGTTTCCACCCCCATGCTTCACAGTAGGTATGGTGTTCTTTGGATGCAACTCAGCATTCTTTGTCCTCCAAACACGACGAGTTGAGTTTTTACCAAAACGTTCTATTTTGGTTTCATCTGACCATATGACATTCTCCCAATCCTCTTCTGGATCATCCAAATGCACTCTAGCAAACTTCAGACGGACCTGGACATGTCCTGGCTTAAGCAGGGGGACACGTCTCGCACTGCAGGATTTGAGTCCCTGGCGGCGTAGTGTGTTACTGATGGTAGGCTTTGTTACTTTGGTCCCAGCTCTCTGCAGGTCATTCACTAGGTCCCCCCGTGTGGTTCTGGGATTTTTGCTCACCGTTCTTGTGATCATTTTGACCCCACGGGGTGAGATCTTGCGTGGAGCCCCAGATCGAGGGAGATTATCAGTGGTCTTGTATGTCTTCCATTTCCTAATAATTGCTCCCACAGTTGATTTCTTCAAACCAAGCTGCTTACCTATTGCAGATTCAGTCTTCCCAGCCTGGTGCAGGTCTACAATTTTGTTTCTGGTGTCCTTTGACAGCTCTTTGGTCTTGGCCATAGTGGAGTTTGGAGTGTGACTGTTTGAGGTTGTGGACAGGTGTCTTTTATACTGATAACAAGTTCAAACAGGTGCCATTAATACAGGTAACGAGTGGAGGACAGAGGAGCCTCTTAAAGAAGTAGTTACAGGTCTGTGAGAGCCAGAAATCTTGCTTGTTTGTAGGTGACCAAATACTTATTTTCCACCATAATTTGCAAATAAAATCATTAAAAATCCTACAATGTGATTTTCTGGATTTTTTTTTCTCAATTTGTCTGTCATAGTTGACGTGTACCTATGATGAAAATTACAGGCCTCTCTCATCTTTTTAAGTGGGAGAACTTGCACAATTGGTGGCTGACTAAATACTTTTTTTCCCCACTGTATATATATATATATATATATATATATTTTTTTTTTTTTTAAATAATAATTTAAATTGAAAGATTCTAATTTTTGAATCCGGAGTTGTTTTGCGTGTCAGTTCATAAACACTATGCCATGGGTTCGGTACGTCAAAAATCTCTTCCCAACTATTTTGCAATCTATATGGGACGGCTGTCAATCCTTTGGTCCTTAAATGAAACTGGTATACTTTTTTATTTATCACAGTTTTCTTTAACCAATTATGTTCTTTAATGCAAGGCCGACAGACAAGTTCCTTAATTTCTCCCCCTTCCACTTTCCTCTTCCACTTTTGCGGTAAGGCTGCAATTATTTGGTTGTAATTTTGGGTAGAGCAGACATTTCCATATGTTTTTGTTAGCTGCATGTGCGACATAACTCCACCAGTCCTACCGATGATATCATTTACGAAGATTATACCTTTTTTAAACATTCTGTCAAAAAATAAAGGTTTTTTGTCAATTAGTATATTTGAATTTAACCACAATATTTGTTGCATTATTTGTTCTGTCGTTTCTGGAGGATTAAATTGAAATTGCAACCAACTTTCTATTGCTTGTTTTAGAAATAGTGATATTTGGGAGATGATTTCCTTTTCAAATAACTGAAAATGAGTGGTTGTAATCTGAATAAAGGGAAAAAGGCCTTTCTTGAACATTGGGTGAGACAATCTTACTAATTTGGTTGAGAACCAGTTTGGATTTAAGTATAACTTTTGTATGACTGAAGCTTTTAGTGATAGGTCTAATGCTTTCATATTTAATAATTTCTGTCCTCCGAATTCATATTCATTATATAAATATGCCCTTGGATGGGGAGTGTTGCTGCACAGCTATTTTCAGGTCTCTCCAGAGATGTTCGATTGGGTTCAAGTCCGGGCTCTGGCTGGGCCACTCAAGGACATTCCGAGACTTGTCCCGAAGCCACTCCTGCATTGTCTTGGCTGTGTGCTTAGGATCGTTGTCCTGTTGGAAGGTGAACCTTCGCCCCAGTCTGAAGTAGTGAGCACTCTGGAGCAGGTTTTCATCAAGGACCTCTCTGTACTTTGCTCAGTTCATCTTTGCCTCGATCCTGACTAGTCTCCCAGTCCCTGCCGCTGAAAAACATCCCCACAGCATGATGCTTCCACCACCATGCTTCACCGTAGGGATGGTGCCAGGTTTCCTCCAGACGTGATGCTTGGAATTCATGCCAAAGAGTTTCATCAGACCAGAGAATGTTGTTTCTCATAGTCTGAGAGTCTTTAGGTGCCTTTTGGCAAACTCCAAGCGGGCTGTCATGTGCCTTTTACTGAGGAGTGGCTTCCGTCTGGCCACTCTACCATAAAGGCCTGATTGGTGGAGTGCTTCAGAGATGGTTGTCCTTCTGGAAGATTCTCCCATCTCCATAGAGGAAGTCAAGAGCTCTGTCAGAGTCACCTTCGGGTTCTTGGTCACAAGGCCCTTCTCCCCCGATTGCTCAGTTTGTCCGGGCGACCAGCTCTAGGAAGAGTCTTGGTGATTCCAAACTTCTTCCATTTAAGAATGATGGAGGCCACTGTGTTCTTGGGGATCTTCAATGCTGCAGACATTTTTTGGTACCCTTCCCCAGATTTGTGCTTCGACACAATCCTGTCTCGGAGCTCTACGGACAATTCCTTCAACCTCATGGCTTGGTTTTTGCTCTGACATGCACTGTCAACTGTGGGACCTTATATAGACAGGTGTGTACCTTTCCAAATCATGTCCAATCTATTGAATTTACCACAGGTGGACTCCAATCAAGTTGTAGAAACATCTCAAGGATAATCAATGGAAACAGGATGCACCTGAGATACATTTTTAGTCTTTTAGTCTCAAGGCACTGTGTGTCGAATTTTATGTTCCTTTTGATGGCATAGAAGGCCCTTCTTGCCTTGTCTCTCAGATTGTTCACAGCTTTGTGGAAGTTACCTGTGGCGCTGATGTTTAGGCCGAGGTATGTATCGTTTTTTGTGTGCTCTAGGGCAACGGTGTCTAGATGGAATTTGTATTTGTGGTCCTTGCAACTGGACCTTTTTTGGAACACCATTATTTTTGTCTTACTGAGATTTACTGTCAGGGCCCAGGTTGACAGAATCTGTGCAGAAGATCTAGGTGCTGCTGTAGGCCCTCCTTGGTTGGGGACAGAAGCACCAGATCATCAGCAAACAGTAGACATTTGACATCAGATTCTAGTAGGGTCTCTCTCTCTCTCTCTCTCCTGTAGAGTTTGAGCCTCTGTTGACCTGGACCTTCTGGTCGGTACCTCATGAGTGGAGCTCCACAGATCCCTCTCTGGTCTATTCCTCTGTCCGCACCATGGAGTGTTACGATGAGACACAGAGCGACAAGTGTATGACCTTGCTACTGGGAACGTGGTAAGCACACACACCACGCTTTTGAGCAGTAATGCCTCACTAAATCTCATTTATTTCAATGTGGTAGTAGGAGTGTCATACAACCCAGAAGGCCTACAGCTTCCGTTGGCCAGTTTGCTAATACATTTATATATGTGTGTGTGTGCCTGTGTGTGTGTGTGTGTGTATGTGCCTGTGTGTGTGTGTATGTGTGCGTGCCTGTGTGTGTGTACGTGCCTGTGTGTGTACGTGCCTGTGTGTGTGTGTACGTGTCTGTGTGTGTGTGTACGTGCCTGTGTGTGTGTGTACGTGTCTGTGTGTGTGTGTACGTGCCTGTGTGTGTGTGTACGTGCCTGTGTGTGTATGTACGTGCCTGTGTGTGTACGTGCCTGTGTGTGTACGTGCCTGTGTGTGTGTGTACGTGCCTGTTCGTGTGTGCGCGTGCATGCATGTTATATATGTGTGTGTGATGGTTTGTCAGGAAGAACAACGGGACTCCTTGCATCGTGACCAAGTCGTGTCGTGACACCATGACGAGGTTTGGATGTCCTTACTACTCCCTCTCTCACCAGCTGCTTTACTTCATGGTGGGAGCCAATGTGAGACCACACCCACACAACTTTCTATGCTCCACTCCTGTCTTCTCCAATTTTCCCTCCCTCCCTAACCCCCTCCTCCCTCTCTCTCTCTCTTCCTCCTTCCCTGCCTCCCTGCCCCCCTCCTCCAGAGAGGTTGTTCTGCCATGTTGAAAGGGGACATGCGTACGTCGCATGCTAACCTAACAGAGAGACAGTACCAGAGGATATTCTGCTCCAACATGTTGAAGGGAAACATGGACATCATACAGAAGGACTTCACCGGGGAGACCCAGGACCTCTTCATCGAAAACAGTCAGTCTCAAATGACACCTGATTCTGCTTTTAGAAAACAATTCAATCTATAGATGCGCTTTTTTTTAAACCATAACACGTAAAGCCTTTATAAGCTGTAGTGTTTCAAATGAGATCATGGTTTAACTTTCTGTAACTTCCTCCCTGTCCAAAGTAATGCTGTGTGGATTGGCTGGTTTCTCTGACTTCCTCAAAGTTGATTGGCTGCAGCACATTCTGAGGCTGCAGGACCAGGAAGTGGGATGTTTTACACAGCCCCACAGAAGAGTGAAGAGGAGAGAGAGAATGTTGAAGGGTGTGTGTCAAGAATATCCCTGGCATTATGCATGCCCATACGCACGCATACAAACACACAGAGAGAAACATCACACAGAGAGAAACATCACACAGAGAGAAACATCACACAGAGAGAAACATCACACAGAGAGAAATAGCACACACACACACACACACACACACAGAGAAACAGCACACACACACACACACACACACAGAGAAACAGCACACACACACACACACACACACACAGAGAAACAGCACACACACACACACACACACACAGAGAGAAACATCACACAGAGAGAAATAGCACACACACACACACACACACACACACACACACACACACAGAGAAACAGCACACACACACACACACACAGAGAAACAGAAACCAGCTTCAATAAGCTTTTACTGTTCTATCTTCTCCTCCCCCCTCCTCCCTCCAGATGGTTGTGCCAGTCACATAACAGGCGTGTCAGTGAGCGCTCTGGGAGGATACCTCAACTACTACCTGACAGAGCAGGACATCACCAAGAGACCACTCACCTGGATGTGAACCCCTCAGGCCCGTAGGGCTCTGGTCAAAAGTAGTGCAGTATGTAGGGCAGTGTTTCTCCAACCAGCCGTTCCATTGATTTGATCTATTCCACAGCAGCACCAGTGGTGTAAACTACTTAAATAGTACTTTAAAGTGATTTTACTTAAGTCGTTTTTTGGGGGTATCTGTACTTTACTTTACTATTTATATTTTTGACTCTTTTTACTTTTACTCCACTACATTCCTAAAGAAAATAATGTACTTTATACTCCATACATTTTCCCTGAGACCCAAAAGTACTCGTTACATTTTGAATGCTTAGCAGGACAAGAAAATTGTCCAATTCACACATTTACCAAGAGAACATCCCTGGTCATCCCTACTGCGTCTGATCTGGCGGACTCACTAAACACAAATGCTTCATTTGTAAATGACATCTGAGTGTTGGAGTGTGCCCTTGGCTATCTGTAAATGACATCTGAGTGTTGGAGTGTGCCCTTGGCTATCCGTAAATAAAATAAACACACATTGTCCTGTTTGGTTTGCTTAATATTACGTTTGATACCTAAGTATATTTAAAACCAAATAATTTAACACTTTTACTCAAGTAGTATTTTACTGGGTGATTTTCACTTTTACTTGAGGTGATTTTCTATTAAGGCATCTTTACTTTTACTCAAGTATAATAATTGGGTACTTTTTCTACCACTGGCAAGCACACCCGATTCAACTTGTCAACTAATCATCAAGCCCTTGACTACTTGAATCAGGTGAGCTAGTTCAGGGCTACAGCAACATTATGTCAGGTCTGGGGGTCCCTGAGAAGTGGTTTAAGAAGCCCTGACGTAGGGAATAGGACCCTTTGGGACGAATGCAATTTATAAATCTTAAACTTGAAATGAAAATATGCAATTTACATAGATTTTGTATGCCATTTGTTTTGTGATTTATAAATGAAATGTGCTTATTTATTTATTTGTGACCAACACAGCTTTATTAATTTGTGGAGACATTGTATTTAAACAGAATTTCCTCCTATTTTAAGAAATTATAGTATGCAGAAATGAAGTATAACAACTAAGAACATTTGAAAAGTGAGGCCCCTAGGCCTATGTTCATCTGACTGTTGTCGTGACGTTACTTACTTTAATGTATGACTGTTATTTATCGATTCACCTATGTTTAATTGTCACTCGATTAAATTAATCATGTAACAATTAACTCATTAGGAATTTGGGGCAGCACGGAATAAGTTGATTAACAAATTACCATCTCCCGAATTAAACTCTTAGATATGTTATATATCGATAACAGTCACTTATTAAATAATTACCTCTTATCAGTCTCTTTCTGAACGTCGCATAATCCTTGAACCTGCAAGAACCCTGACCTTATTGATGAATCAGCAATATACAAATTGGCTTAATTATTTATTTACTAACTAACAAAATAATAACACAATACAAACACACACACACACACACACACACACACACACACACACAGGTTATTGATTACTAATGTAATACAATGAAAACAGGTCCCTAGTGGACTGGACTAACAATAGCATGACTGCTTGGGTAGTGGAGGAGTCAGAATGGAAGGGAGAGACAGAGATTCAAACTATCGTGGTTACTTTGGAAACTACATTCACAGAAATACAAATGCTTAAAACCCCACTAAACGCTCATTCGGATTAGAAATGCAACATGTATTTACGTGTAGCTGTCATCGATAGTTGAGTTGATGATGTAGAACTCTGGTTTGCCCACCAGAGATCCCAATGTCCTTGGCAGAGTTTCTGGTCGTAGTGCTGGTTAGAATGGATACTTCAGGATTTTTTTCTGGTCTTTCTAGTCTAACCATTTTGTAACGTGTAGCTTCAGCTTCACGCTTCTTGGTCTTGTAGAGTGTCAACCATTGTGGGGCTTACTGGTCTGGTAGAAATTCAACCATTTGCAATGTTTGGCTCACGCTTCACGTCTGCTGGTCTGTAGCGTTTGAACCATTTTAAGCCATGGGGCTTGCTGGTCTGGTAGAAATTCAACAATTTTCAACGTTTGGCTCACGCTTCACGTCTGCTGGTCTGAGGTGAATTTCGTCACGAGGCTTTTTATGCACTCGGGGTAAAAGGGGCGTTCCATCATGTTTGTGCTCATCTGGGCGTGGCCACTGACTGAGAACAAATTAATATGGAAAACAATAATCTCATCTAGAATGCTAAAATCACATTGTTATCTTCACAAAAGTATTATTATACTTAATCATTCGTTTCATACAACAATTAGATGCAAACCTCATAACTGGGAAGTGTAGCCCCCCAGAGATACAGTTATGTTGTTCCACCGTCTTTAATGACATCACAACATAGTAACGAATTTGACATGATTGTTCTTTAAGTCCCCACCAACCATGTCCTACATTATTTTAAGTAGGATGTTCAAACCTTTGCCTAGCAGGAATCTTTGATCCTCAGCCCATGAGGGCAAGTCATGACACTGTTGACTAGCTAGGGGATAGATAGGTCCCTTTCTATTGCATCAGACTGTTGACTAGCTAGGGGATAGATAGGTCCCTTTCTATTGCATCAGACTGTTGACTAGCTAGGGGATAGATAGGTCCCTTTCTATTGCATCAGACTGTTGACTAGCTAGGGGATAGATAGGTCCCTTTCTATTGCATCAGACTGTTGACTAGCTAGGGGATAGATAGGTCCCTTTCTATTGCATCAGACTGTTGACTAGCTAGGGGATAGATAGGTCCCTTTCTATTGCATCAGACTGTTGACTAGCTAGGGGATAGATAGGTCCCTTTCTATTGCAGGATAAATGTAAAACAGGAGTAAACGCTTGCAAAACGTTTTGCTACAGTCGGTGACTAATGAGTTCACCTCTGGAAACTCTCAACCAGGGAGAGGGATGCAGAACATGTGACGATCAAGGCAGTGTCATTGTGTTAAATAGGTTCAGGAAAAATCAGACATCCCTGACTGAACACACACCTGATGAGTCAAATACTTTAATAGTATTTCAGGTGCCCTTGATTTAGCTTGGAATAGTAGCTCATTCCATTGGTTGCATTGTACCGGGCAAACTAATCAAGCTCTATGTGAAAATATTTGATGAATGTATTTGTCTGTTACCCAGAGATACTTCACATTCTGGTTGCGTCCCAAATGTCACCCTGTTCCCTACTTTTTTTTACAAGAGCCCTATGGGAACTTTATAAGTAAAAGGGGGCCGTTTGGATGCAGCCTCTGAGCTAACAATACCTGCATGACCAGTATGCTAATGTTGAATGGATGACGGTGATGAATCAGATACATTATACAGAAGTACTTTTTCAAGTGCTGAAAATGTCTTTATATTGTAACAGGGGAACTCATCCACCAGGTTTGGGGTCAATTCAGGAAGTACACTCAAATTCAAATTGTCTTCAATGCTTTTCAACATTTGGATTTGGAATTACTTTTTGAAATGTACTGGAATTGAAATGGAATCAACCCAACCCTGTCGTCCACTTCATTCACTACCACAGAGACACAATCACAAACCACTCATCATGTACAATTATTTTTATTCTGTAGAAAAATAAATACAATTGAATATAGACTAAAGAACGGTGACCGTCTTTTTAAACAGAAGGTAAAAGAGAAATTACAAACGCACTAAAACTTAGCGTCCCAAATGGCACCCTACAGTGAGGGAAAAAAGTATTTGATCCCCTGCTGATTTTGTACGTTTGCCCACTGACAAAGAAATGATCAGTCTATAATTTTAATGGTAGGTTTATTTGAACAGTGAGAGACAGAATAACAACAACAAAATCCAGTAATGAGGGAAATAAGTATTTGACCCCTCTGCAAAACATGACTTAGTACTTGGTGGCAAAACCCTTGTTGGCAATCACAGAGGTCAGACATTTCTTGTAGTTGGCCACCAGGTTTGCACACATCTCAGGAGGGATTTTGTCCCACTCCTCTTTGCAGATCTTCTCCAAGTCATTAAGGTTTCGAGGCTGACGTTTGGCAACTCGAACCTTCAGCTCCCTCCACAGATTTTCTATGGGATTAAGGTCTGGAGACTGGCTAGGCCACTCCAGGACCTTAATGTGCTTCTTCTTGAGCCACTCCTTTGTTGCCTTGGCTGTGTGTTTTGGGTCATTGTCATGCTGGAATACCCATCCACGACCCATTTTCAATGCCCTGGCTGAGGGAAGGAGGTTCTCAACCAAGATTTGACGGTACATGGCCCCGTCCATCGTCCCTTTGATGCGGTGAAGTTGTCCTGTCCCCTTAGCAGAAAAACACCCCCAAAGCATAATGTTTCCACCTCCATGTTTGACGGTGGGGATGGTGTTCTTGGGGTCATAGGCATCCTTCCTCCTCCTCCAAACACAGCGAGTTGAGTTGATGCCAAAGAGCTCGATTTTGGTCTCATCATCTGACCACAACACTTTCACCCAGTTCTCCTCTGAATCATTCAGATGTTCATTGGCAAACTTCAGACAGGCCTGTATATGTGCTTTCTTGAGCAGGGGGACCTTGCGGGCGCTGCAGGATTTCAGTCCTTCACGGCGTAGTGTGTTACCAATTGTTTTCTTGGTGACTATGGTCCCAGCTGCCTTGAGATCATTGACAAGATCCTCCCGTGTAGTTCTGGGCTGATTCCTCACCGTTGTCATGATCATTGCAACTCCACGAGGTGAGATCTTGCATGGAGCCCCATGCCGAGGGAGATTGACAGGTCTTTTGTGTTTCTTCCATTTGCGAATAATCACACCAACTGTTGTCGCCTTCTCACCAAGCTGCTTGGCGATGGTCTTGTAGCCCATTCCAGCCTTGTGTAGGTCTACAATCTTGTCCCTGACATCCTTGGAGAGCTCTTTGGTCTTGGCCATGGTGGAGAGTTTGGAATCTGATTGATTGATTGCTTCTGTAGACAGGTGTATTTTATACAGGTAACAAACTGAGATTAGGAGCACTCCCTATGTATAAAAAGACACCTGGGAGGCAGAAATCTTTCTCATTGAGAGGGGGTCAAATACTTATTGCCCTCATTAAAATGCAAATCAATTTATAACATTTTTGACATGCGTTTTTCTGGATTTTTTTGTTGTTATTCTGTCTCTCACTGTTCAAATAAACCTACCATTCAAATTATAGACTGATCATTTCTTTGTCAGTGGGCAAACGTACAAAATCAGAAAGGGATCAAATACTTTTTTCCCCTCACTGTATATCCTTTACTGTGCACTACTTTTGACCGGAGCCCAGGACAAGGCCTTTCTCCTCGGGACAAGGCCTTTGTCCTCGGGACAAGGCCTTTCTCCTCGGGACAAGGCCTTTCTCCTCGGGACATGGCCTTTCTCCTCGGGACATGGCCTTTCTCCTCAGGAGGTTACAGAGTGTACAGAGACAGGGAGCAGGCAGACCTAGACCAGGTTAGGACTATCACCCCGTAGGCCTCTGGTCAAAAGTAGTGCACTATAAAGGGAATAGGGTGTCATGTTGATTTTAGTAATTTAGCAGAAGCTCCTTTCCAGAGCGACTTACAGTTAGTGAGTGCATACATTTCTCATACTGGCCCCCCGTGGGAATCAAACCCACAACCCTGGCGTTGCAAGCGCCATGCTCTACCAACTGAGCTACAGGAGGCGTCATGTGAGACGCAGAAAAGTGTTTGGGGTTGTAGTATAAGCATATGGCCATACTCACAGAGACAACAAGCACAAATATATATATATATATATATATATATATACACACACACACACACATATACATACATACTGAACAAAAATATAAACGCAACATTTAAAGTGTTGGTACCATGTTTCATGAGCTGAAATAAAATATCCCCGGAATTTTCCATACGCACAAAAAGCTTTTTTCCTCAAATTTTGTGCACAATTTTTTTTTACATCCCTGTTAGTGAGCATTTCTCCTTTGCCAAGATAATCCATCCACCTGACAGGTGTGGCATAACAAGAAGCTGATTAAACAGCATGATCATTACACAGGTGCACCTTGTGCTGGGGACAATAAAAGGTCACTCTAAAATGTGCAGTTTTGTCACACAACACAATGCCACAGATGTCTCAGGTTTTGAGGGAGCGTGCAATTGGCATGCTTATTGCAGGAATGTCCACCAGAGCTGTTGCCAGAGAATTGAATGTTGCTTTCTCTACCATAAGCCGCCTCCAATGTTGTTTTTGAGAATTTGGCAGCACGTCCAACCGGCCTCAAAACCACAGACCACGTGTAACCACGCCAGCCCAGGACCTCCACATCCGACTTCTTCACCTGCGGAATCGTCTGAGACCAGCCACCTGATGAAACTGTAGGTTTGCACAAGCGAAGAATTTCTGCACAAACAGTCAGAAACCGTCTCAGGGAAGTTCATCTGCGTGCTCGTCGTCCTCACCAGGGTCTTGACCTGACTGCAGTTTGGCGTCGTAACTGCAAATGCTCACCTTCGATGGCCACTGGCACGCTGGAGAAGTGTGCTCTTCACGGATGAATCCAGATTTCAACTATACCGGGCAAATGGCAGAGTGTATGGCAGAGAGTATGGCGTAGTGTGGTCAAGCGGTTTGCTGATGTCAACGTTGTGAACAGAGTGCCCCATGGTGGCGGTTGGGTTATGGTATGGGCAGGCATAAGCTACGGACAAAGAACATAATTGCATTTTATCGATGGCAATTTGAATGCACAGAGATACCATGAGGAGATCCTGAGGCCCATTGTCGTGCCATTCATCCGCCGCCATCACCTCATGTTTCAGCATGATAATGCAAGGCCTCATATCCCAACATTCCACAGGCCACAATCAACAGCCTGATCAACTCTATGTGAAGGAGATGTGTCGCGCAGATACTGACTGATCCACGCCCCTACCTTTAAAAAAAAAAAAAAAAGGTATCTGTGACCAACAGATGCATACAGTGGGGAAAAAAAGTATTTAGTCAGCCACCAATTGTGCAAGTTCTCCCACTTAAAAAGATGAGAGAGGCCTGTAATTTTCATCATAGGTACACGTCAACTATGACAGACAAATTGAGAAAAAAAATTCCAGAAAATCCCATTGTAGGATTTTTTATGAATTTATTTGCAAATTATGGTGGAAAATAAGTATTTGGTCACCTACAAACAAGCAAGATTTCTGGCTCTCACAGACCTGTAACTTCTTCTTTAAGAGGCTCCTCTGTCCTCCACTCGTTACCTGTATTAATGGCACCTGTTTGAACTTGTTATCAGTATAAAAGACACCTGTCCACAACCTCAAACAGTCACACTCCAAACTCCACAATGGCCAAGACCAAAGAGCTGTCAAAGGACACCAGAAACAAAATTGTAGACCTGCACCAGGCTGGGAAGACTGAATCTGCAATAGGTAAGCAGCTTGGTTTGAAGAAATCAACTGTGGGAGCAATTATTAGGAAATGGAAGACATACAAGACCACTGATAATCTCCCTCGATCTGGGGC
Source organism: Coregonus lavaretus (assembly GCF_964263955.1). Taxonomy (NCBI): domain Eukaryota; kingdom Metazoa; phylum Chordata; class Actinopteri; order Salmoniformes; family Salmonidae; genus Coregonus; species Coregonus lavaretus. The sequence goes on along the minus strand of NW_028157197.1, from coordinate 92,073 downwards.
TCCACGCAAGATCTCACCCCGTGGGGTCAAAATGATCACAAGAACGGTGAGCAAAAATCCCAGAACCACACGGGGGGACCTAGTGAATGACCTGCAGAGAGCTGGGACCAAAGTAACAAAGCCTACCATCAGTAACACACTACGCCGCCAGGGACTCAAATCCTGCAGTGCGAGACGTGTCCCCCTGCTTAAGCCAGTACATGTCCAGGCCCGTCTGAAGTGCATTTGGATGATCCAGAAGAGGATTGGGAGAATGTCATATGGTCAGATGAAACCAAAATAGAACTTTTTGGTAAAAACTCAACTCGTCATGTTTGGAGGACAAAGAATGCTGAGTTGCATCCAAAGAACACCATACCTACTGTGAAGCATGGGGTTGGAAACATCATGCTTTGGGGCTGTTTTTCTGCAAAGGGACCAGGACGACTGATCCGTGTAAAGGAAAGAATGAATGGGGCCATGTATCGTGAGATTTTGAGTGAAACCCTCCTTCCATCAGCAAGGGCATTGAAGATGAAACGTGGCTGGGTCTTTCAGCATGACAATGATCCCAAACACACCGCCCGGGCAACGAAGGAGTGGCTTCGTAAGAAGCATTTCAAGGTCCTGGAGTGGCCTAGCCAGTCTCCAGATCTCAACCCCATAGAAAATCTTTGGAGGGAGTTGAAAGTCTGTGTTGCCCAGTGACAGCCCCAAAACATCCCTGCTCTAGAGGAGATCTGCATGGAGGAATGGGCCAAAATACCAGCAACAGTGTGTGAAAACCTTGTGAAGACTTACAGAAAACGTTTGACCTGTGTCATTGCCAACAAAGGGTATATAACAAAGTATTGAGAAACTTTTGTTATTGACCAAATACTTATTTTCCACCATCATATGCCAATAAATTCATAAAAAATCCTACAATGTGATTTTCTGGATTTTTTTTTCTCATTTTGTCTGTCATAGTTGACGTGTACCTATGATGAAAATTACAGGCCTCTCTCATCTTTTTAAGTGGGAGAACTTGCACAATTGGTGGCTGACTAAATACTTTTTTTCCCCACTGTATCTGTATTCCCAGTCATGTGAAATCCATAGATCAGGGCCTAATGAATTTATTTCAATTGACTGATTTCCTTATATGAACTGTAACTCAGTAAAATCTTTGAAATAGTTGCATCTTCCATTTATATTTTTGTTTAGTGTAATAATAATAATAATATCTGTAGGAAGGTGTTTTTCTCAGTCTGTCAACAGTTCTCTGGGCCCAACTAAACTAAAGATGGTCAAATTGATGAGGCCCCATGGGTTCTCCCACTACGTGAGTGTGTGTGTGTGTGTGTGTGTATGTATGTGTGTGTGTGTGTGTGTGTGAGAGACGAGGAGTGAGTCTAGAATATGCTCAACAGCATCAGAACAACAGCTTGTAACTTTCATCTGATGCAGTGGGCAGTACTATAATAACTAATGTGATGTGGTCCATGTTGATAGATTTGAACTGGTGGGGGCAGTACTATAATAACTAATGTGATGTGGTCCATGTTGATAGATTTGAACTGGTGGGGGAGTAAAAAAGGTTTTTAAAGTCTTTAGCGTAGACTACTGGTTACGTCCGATGACATCACTGGGTTCCGTGCGATGACATCACAGGCTCCGTTCTGTTCTAGTATGACATCACTGGTTCCATCCGATGACCTCGTAGAAGAGTGCTTTGAGCAGGCGAGACTCGTAGGTGACGGTGTTCTTTCCTATGTGCATCCTGTCCTCCTCCAGTGGCTGTTCTATCATGGCTGGCTCTGTCTTACCATACACTATTGGGAGAGAGGGAGCGGGGGAGAGGGGAGGAGCGGGAGGGGGGAGAGAGGGGAGGAGAGGGAGGGGAGGAGAGAGAGGAGAGGGAGGGGAGGAGAGGGAGGGGAGGAGAGAGAGGAGAAGGAGGGGGGAGAGGGAGGGGGGAGAGGAGGAGAGAGGGGGAGGAGAGGGAGGGGAGGAGAGGAGAGAGTGGGGAGAGAGAGGAGAGGGAGGGGAGGAGAGAGAGCGAGGGGGGGAGGGAGGGGGGAGAGGGAGGGGGGGAGAGAGGAGAGGGAGGGGAGGAGAGAGGGGAGAGAGGGGAGGGGGGAGAGAGAGGAGAGAGGGAGGGGGAGAGAGTGAGGGAGGGGGGGGAGAGAGAGGAAGAGAGCGAGGGGGAGAGAGGGGAGGAGAGGGAGGGGGGAGGGAGGGAGGGGGGAGAAAGGGGAGGAGAGGGAGGGGGGGAGAGAGGGGAGGAGAGAGTGGGGAGAGGGAGGGGGGAGAGAGGTATAGAGAGGAGAGGGAGGGGAGGAGAGAGGGAGAGAGCGAGGGGGAGAGAGGGGAAGAGAGGGAGGGGAGGAGAGAGAGGAGAGGGAGGGAGGAGAGAGAGTGAGGGGGGAGGGAGGGAGGGGGGGAGCGGAGAGGGAGGGGAGAGAGCGAGGGGGGAGAGAGGGGAGAGAGGGGAGAGGGGAGAGGGGAGAGAGGATGGGGGAGAGAGGGGAGGAGAGGGAGGAGAGGGAGGGAGCGGAGAGAGGGGAGGAGAGGGAGGAGAGGGAGGGAGGGGGGAGCGGAGAGGGAGGGGAGAGAGCGAGAGGGGGAGAGAGGGGAGGAGAGGGGAAGGGGAAGAGAGGGGAGAGGGGAGAGAGGGATGGGGGAGAGAGGGGAGGAGAGGGGAGGAGAGGGAGAGAGGGGAGAGACGAACGAAGGGTAACAGAATGTGGGAGGGTAAATGGTGTGTTTAAACTGTGTGTGTGTGTGTGTGTGTGTGTGCGTGTGTCTGTCTGCACGTGTCTGTATGTGTGTGTGTGAGTGTGTGTGTCCGTACCTTCGCAGTGCTCCAGGAACTGAATACACTCCTGAACAACGGAGTCCCTGATCATGATCATGTGTTTGGCCATGTTCTCCAGCAGAGACAGGATAACAGCGCTTAGCATAGAACCAGGTGTCTGTTCCCAGCTACACACACAGGAGGAGAACCATGAGAGGAGGATAGGGTAGGGGTGCCAAACTCCCGTAAGCAAACCAAAAATGCACAGGTTTTCCTGAAATCCTGGTCAGACGATTTGGGATTTCCTTCTTAATCACTCCTGATTCCGGGAATCATCCAACCAGGATTTCTGGAAAACCTGGCTGGAAATGTTGGGGAAAGTTACCGTAATTTCCCAACCCTGGGGGTTGTATGACAACTTGTACCTGGCTTGAAAACCAGTTAAAACCAGTTAAACAAAGGTAAGAAATAAGATGGAGACGGGGCACAAATGATGTGGCCAGAGAAAGGGGAGATGTGTAGATTATGGAGGAATCTACCGCGTAGCTCCATGGGAGAGTTCTAGGAATGACAACAACACTCCTACAGAGACACTCTGTGTGTGTTCAGCCGGGCTGAGTGAGCGGACACAGGTGCTGAACTCTGGGTTATGTTTCGGTTGGCCGATATCTAAACATAGACCAAACACTCTGGAATGTGTGTCCCAAATGGCACCCTATTCCCTATATAGTGCACTACATTTAAAACAGAGTAGTGCACTAAAATAGGGAATAGGGTGTCATTTGGGACGCACACCCAACATGTATGTCAGGGGTGAGTTGTTGGAAGTGGTAGAAACATTCAAAAACGGCCAGATAGAAAAAAGATGTCCGACCTTCTTGTTGTACGGTTCCAGACTCTTGATGACACGGGTGATACCGAAGTCATAGTTCCCCTTGGCACAGTACAGGGTCCTGGAAGAGACATATAAACACTATTAAGACCGTACAGGGTCCTGGAAGAGAGATATAAACACTATTAAGACCATACAGGGTCCTGGAAGAGAGATATAAACACTATTAAGACAGCGCAGGGTCCTGGAAGAGAGATAGAAACACTATTCATTAACACACTGTAGTAACACTGTACCTGCCAATGTAACCAGTGATGTAGTGTTAAAACAATAGGTGGGTAAAACTATGATCACTCTACACAGTGAGTGAAGTAATGCTCCCTACACTTTCAATGCATTTTGCCCCAAAGCACCCTACACTTTCAATGCATTTTGCCCCAAAGCTCCCTATACTTTCAATGCATTTTGCCCCAAAAGCTCCCTACACTTTCAATGCATTTTGCCCCAAAGCTCCCTACACTGTCAATGCATTTTGCCCCAAAGCTCCCTACACTGTCAATGCATTTTGCCCCAAAAGCTCCCTACACTTTCAATGCATTTTGCCCCAAAGCTCCCTACACTTTCAATGCATTTTGCCCCAAAGCTCCCTACACTTTCAATGCTTTTTGCCCCAAAGCTCCCTATACTTTCAATGCATTTTGCCCCAAAGCTCCCTACACTTTGAATGCATTTTGCCCCAAAGCTCTCTACATTTTGAATGCATTTTGCCCCAAAGCTCCCTACACTTTCAATGCATTTTCCCCCAAAGCTCCCTATATTTTCAATGCATTTTGCCCCAAAAGCTCCCTACACTTTCAATGCATTTTGCCCCAAAGCTCCCTACACTTTCAATGCATTTTGCCCCAAAGCTCCCTATACTTTCAATGCATTTTGCCCCAAAAGGTGGGTAAACAGCGTTTCCGTAAGTTCACCCTCCACTACACCGCTGAATGCCTTTACCATGTAAATACAACTCACCCTATAACCAGGTTGACTATACAGAGGTGAAAGACTTTCTTATCGGGGTCGTCGTAGGAGAGCTCCTCTTCCTCTTTTTCTATCTTCCTCATCAGTTCTTCAGCCTGAGGAGAACAGCGTTACAGGAACACTGGTGGGCTCAGATGTTACACTGTGCTTTATACTTCACACACTCACTCCTACCTCTTCGTTCTGGCTGGTCATGATATAGGACACACACAGGTTAGCCAGTACAGCAGCACTGACATTCAGGATCTAGAAAGAGAGAGAGAGAAGAGAGAGAGAGAGAGAGAGAGAGAGAGAGAGAGAGAGAGAGAGAGAGAGAGAGAGAGAGAGAGAGAAAGAGAAAGAGGAAAGAGAGAGAGAGAGAGACAGAGAGAGAGAGAGACAGAGAGAGACAGAGACAGAGACAGAGACAGAGAGAGAGAGAGAGAGAGAGAGAGACAGAGACAGAGACAGAGACAGAGACAGAGACAGAGACAGAGAGACAGAGAGAGAGAGACAGAGAGAGACAGACAGACAAAGAGACAGAGAGAGATGGAAAGAGAGAGACAGAGAAAGAGAGAGAGAGACAGAGAGAGAGACAGAGATCAGTCAGAAGAAGGGCAAACCTGCGTTGGTAAAACTGTGGATATTCAACACTTCATCACTCCAGAAACACTAACGTATCATGCAGAGATGAGACACAGCAATCTGAGAGTCCCCAATGGCACCCTATTCCCTACATAGTGCACTACCTTTGACCAGAGTACTATGGAAAGTAGTGCACTTTGTAGGGAATAGGGTACCATTTGGGACTTAGTCCAGGTGTGAGACTGACCACTGCATTCAGAGTCACTTCCCTCTGCCACCAGTGGTGAGACTGGGGTACAGGGGCGTGGGTGTGTGTGTGTGTGTTACCGAGGGTTTACGTTGGCAGGGACACTCCTGTATGCTACACTGTTCCAGCTATGTAGCCAGCAGGGGGAAGGGGAACAGAGACATGTTTCATTTCAACACCTCCTATTCTCCTGTAGTCTATACGGCTATGGTCAACAGTAGTCCACTACAGGGGCTTTCTGAACAGAACCATCTAAGGCGGGCCGTGCACATTCAAATGGTATTGTATGTGATCCCTCCCTCCTTCCTCCTCCCCCAATCTCCCCTCCCTCTCTAGTTAACTCACGTTGTCGTAGTGTTTCTTAACGATGGGTTCGTAGAAGCCAATGGCCTCCTTGTACTTGTTCTCCTGCATGAAGAGCACGTGAGCCACGTTGAGCTTCCAGGTGTCGTGTTCGTTACAGAACTCCACCGACTTACGGAAGATCTTCTCAACCATCTGGTAGTTCTCCCTGTTCCAGTAGATCTTAGCCTGGGCCATCAGCACTGGGATGTACCTACAGGATAGGACAACAGTTACATACCAGTAGATCTTAGCCTGGGCCATCAGCACTGGGATGTACCTACAGGATAGGACAACAGTTATATACCAGTAGATCTTAGCCAGGGCCATCAGCACTGGGATGTACCTACAGGATAGGACAACAGTTATATACCAGTAGATGATCATCAGCACTAGGATGTACAGTACCAGTCAACGGTTTGGACACAGCTAATCATTCAAGGGTTTTTCTTTATTTGTACTATTTTCTACATTGTAGAATAATAGTGAAGACATTAAAACTATGAAATAACACATATGGAATCATGTAGTAACCAAAAAAGTGTTAAACAAATCAAAATATATTTTACATTTTAGATTCTTCAAAGTAGCCACCCTTTGCCTTGATGACAGCTTTGCACACTCTTGGCATTCCTTCAACCAGCTTCACCTGGAATGCTTTTCCAACAGTCTTGAAGGAGTTCCCACATATGCTGAGCACTTGTTGGCTGCTTTTCCTTCATTCTGCGGTCCATCTCAATTGGGTTGAGGTCGGGTGATTGTGGAGGCCAGGTCATCTGATGCAGCACTCCATCACTCTCCTTCTTGGTCAAATAGCCCTTACACAGCCTGGAGGTGTGTTGGGTCATTGTCCTGTTGAAAAACAAATGATAGTCCCACTAAGCCCAAACCAGATGGGATGGCGTATTGCTGCAGAATGCTGTGGTAGCCATGCTGGTTAAGTGTGCCTTGAATTCTAAATAAATCACAGACAGTGTCACCAGCAAAGCACCCCCACACCATAACACCTCCTCCTCCATGCTTTACGGTGGGAAATACACATGCAGAGATCATCCGTTCACCCACACCACATCTCACAAAGACATGGCGGTTGGAACCAAAAATCTCAAATTTGGACTCCAGACCAAAGGACACACTTCCACCAGTCTAATGTCCATTGCTCGTGTTTCTTGGCCCAAGCAAGTCTTTTCTTCTTATTGATGTCCTTTAGTAGTGGTTTCTTTGCAGCAATTTGACCATGAAGGCCTGATTCACGCAGTCTCCTCTGAACAGTTGATGTTGAGATGTGTCTGTTACTTGAACTCTGTGAAGCATTTATTTGGGCTGCAATCTGAGGTGCAGTTAACTCTAATGAACTTATCCTCTGCAGCAGAGGTAACTCTGGATCTTCCATTCCTGTGGCGGTCCTCATGAGAGCCAGTTTCATCATAACACTTGATGGTTTTTGCGACTGCACTTGAAGAAACTTTCAAAGTTCTTTACATTTTCTGGATTGACTGACCTTCATGTCTTAAAGTAATGATGGACTGTCGTTTCTCTTTGCTTATTTGAGCTGTTCTTGCCATAATATGGACTTGGTCTTTTACCAAATAGGGCTATGTATACCCCCCCTAACTTGTCACAACACAACTGATTGGCTCAAACGCATTAAGAAGGAAAGAAATTCCACAAATTAACTTTTAAGAAGGCACACCTGTTAATTAAAATGCATTCCAGGTGACTACCTCATGAAGCTGGTTGAGAGAATGCCAATAGTGTGCAAAGCTGTCATCAAAGCAAAGGATGTCTATTTGAAGAATCTCAAATATACAATATATTTTGATTTGTTGAACACTTTTTTGGTTACTACATGACTCCATATGTGTTATTTCATAGTTTTGATGTCTTCACTATTATTCTTCAATGTAAAAAATAGTAAAAATAAAGAAAAACCCTGGAATGAGTAGGTGTGTCCAAACGTTTGACTGGTACTGTACCTACAGGATAGGACAACAGTTATATACCAATAGATCTTAGCCTGGGCCATCAGCACTGGGATGTACCTACAGGATAGGACAACAGTTATATACCTGTAGATCTTAGCCTGGGTCATCAGCACTGGGATGTACCTACAGGATAGGACAACAGTTATATACCAGTAGATCTTAGCCAGGGCCATCAGCACTGGGATGTACCTACAGGATAGGACAACAGTTATATACCAGTAGATCTTAGCCTGGGTGAGGTCAAGTCACCAATATGGAAGTAGTGGTAATGTACCATTCAGCCAATCAGAAAGGGAGAAGGGCCAGACCAGCCACTGATCAGGAAGAATAATGGACCAAACTGACCAACCAGCAGAGTAGGTGAGGTAAGCCACCAATCAGGGAAGAGAAAGGTGAGGTAAGCCACCAATCAGGGAAGAGAAAGGTGAGGTAAGCCACCAATCAGACAGGAGAATACTCAGTAGGGGCAGGGTCTACTCACTTCTCCACCATCTCATCGTAGTCCTGGAGGGTCTTCTTCAAGGCTTCGTTATCACGGGCTAGCCTGGCTTCCTGCACCTTAGAGACAAAGATTACACACAGGTTACGGGCTAGCCTGGCTTCCTGTAGTTGACTGTGGACAAACAGGGTTTGGAATGGATGCTTTATTATTGCAATTGAATGCATGTTGTTCTCTCCAATGATAACACACAGTGGCGCCCCGCCATTCAGGGCAGAGAGCTCAAACATTCAAGCCCCTTGGATGCTGCCATAGAGTTACGTTAGAAGTGCCCATCCAAGAAGGCTCAAGGTCATTGGCCACAGATAAAATGATGTCAAATCACATTCTGTCTACTGTAGCTTTGATTGGACTGATCATGTCAACATCATACTTTCAAAATCTTAAGCTAGCAAGCTAGCAGTCATCATCATGAATCAAGTCGACAATCTACTGCCAAATCCTTTTCAATCCTTGTCATATGAAGAGAAATTATAGATAAAATGTATCGGTGCTCATCGGCCATTGAACATAAACATTACACAACAAGTTGGAAATCGCAAATTCAACAATGAGTGGTTTGGAAGTGGAGTGGGTGTGTGGTCCAAGTCTGGGTTTAAGGGTCTCTTCTCCAAGCTTAAAAGGATAAACATTCAACATTGGCCATGCTGTCAATCCAGCATGACTTCTGCCACGTTCAAGACAACTGGGAACTCGGAAAAAAACTAGCTCTGATTGGGATTTTTTTTTTGGAACGGTTCATCCAACTCGGAATTGCAAGTCAGGAACTCAGGCCTCTTTCTAGAGCTCCGACCTGGAGATCACTAACGTCATAATTCGACCTTGATTTTTCAGAGTTCAAGGTTGTCTTGAAAGCACCATAAATCCAGAGAATGCCAGACTTGACAAAGGTTGATGACAAAATTTGCCCACGAAGGACCGCCACGCCACCTTCCTGTTCAAGTGAGCACAGCACAACAAAGTGAGTCCAAAAATGTATTGTATGCTGCTGCGTAAATTATGTAATATGTCAGGGAGATATGTATACTGTAGCTAAGAAAGTAATACTAAGTGTAAGTTGTGTAGTAAGCTGTTAGTAGCCCATGTGCCTCACTAACAAAGTTAGTTAGACTACGTCCGTCCTAGCTCGCTCATTAATGTCTTTATCGAAATTATGGATTGCCTCTTATCCGCTCGTCGTCCCCTTATGCCATAGTTTGGACATCTCAATTGTCAGTAGAAACCACATTTGTTTAAGCAAGTCAGCCATATCAGCTATGTTTTTTTAAAGGCAGTAAATGAGGCTGAATGAACTGTTTCGCTGCCAGACAAGGCCCCGCTGATAGCCAGGTGTAGCAGTGGTAAGGTGTTGGGACTCTGCTGTTGGGACAGCTTTATGTAGGCCCTAACAGTTTGTGGGCACCGTTTGTCACCGTTATAGTGCAATTAATGTATTGTTTAGTGTTGTGTTGTGGCTTTGCTGGCATGCTACAAAAAAATATATTTTTTAGTTTGCCCCACCAGGATTTATATGCTAAAATCACCACTGATAACACAGAATAGTCTATTACTCTATCCTGAACAGTTAAGGGGAAAACTTGACTGATAGCTGAGAGGAACAATATAAAGCTATAAAAGGTTCAACAGCTCCAATGTGACCAGATCAGAAAAATGACTGGGCTGTAGAAGGCTTGGAAAAGGTAAGTGTGAGTCCCAGATGGCACCCTATTCTCATAGGGCTCTACTCAAAAGTAGTGCACCATATAGGGAATACACTCTTAGAAAAAAAGGGGCTATCTAGAACCTAAAAGGGTTCTTCGGCCGTCCCCATAGGAGAACCCTTTGAAGAACCCTTTTTGGTTCCAGGTAGAACCCTTTTGAGTTCCATGTAGAACCCTTTCCACAGAGGGTACTACATGGAACCCCAACAAGTTCTACCTGGAACCAAAAAGGGTTCTCCTATAGGGACAGCCGAAGAACCAGAATAAACAGACAACATCAACAGGATAACAGGATAAACAGACAACATAGGATGACAGAAAGAGAGGAGACTGGAAGAACGTAACCTGTTTGGCCAGCTTGCGTAGTTGATCTGTCAACTTGGCGTTCATCTCATCAAACTTCCTGAAGGCCTGCGATGGTCAAACAAAACAGAGACGTGATCAGAGACAGGGATATATACCTCAGAGTGAACAAACAGCAGCAACAATGACACAGGACTTTAAACACTCTGTATTATAGAGGACTGGTTCATTACATTACTGGAACATTCAGGTCATTGGCTAAAACATGAAACACAAATATATGTGTGTAGTAGTGGTGTGTTTAATGCTACTGAAGGTTGATGCTAGTATAGGGTGATTAGTACTAGTAGGGATTAGGTAGTATAGGGTGAGTAGTACTAGTAGGGAGTAGGTAGTATGGGGTGATTAGTACTAGGGAGTAGGTAGTATAGGGTGAGTAGTACTAGTAGGGAGTAGGTAGTATAGGGTGATTAGTACTAGGGAGTAGGTAGTATAGGGTGAGTAGTACTAGTAGGGAGTAGGTAGTACAGGGTGATTAGTACTAGTAGGGAGTAGGTAGTACAGGGTGATTAGTACTAGTAGGGAGTAGGTAGTATAGGGTGATTAGTACTAGTAGGGAGTAGGTAGTATAGGGTGATTAGTACTAGTAGGGAGTAGGTAGTATAGGGTGATTAGTACTAGTAGGGAGTAGGTAGTATAGGGTGATTAGTACTAGTAGGGAGTAGGTAGTATAGGGTGATTAGTACTAGTAGGGAGTAGGTAGTATAGGGTGATTAGTACTAGTAGGGAGTAGGTAGTATAGGGTGATTAGTACTAGTAGGGAGTAGGTAGTATAGGGTGATTAGTACTAGGCAGTAGGTAGTATAGGGTGATTAGTACTAGTAGGGAGTAGGTAGTATAGGGTGATTAGTACTAGTAGGGAGTAGGTAGTATAGGGTGATTAGTACTAGTATGGAGTATAGGGTGATTAGTACTAGTAGGGAGTAGGTAGTATAGGGTGATTAGTACTAGTAGGGAGTAGGTAGTATAGGGTGATTAGTACTAGTAGGGAGTATGTAGTATAGGGTGATTAGTACTAGTAGGGAGTAGGTAGTATAGGGTGATTAGTACTAGTAGGGAGTAGGTAGTATAGGGTGATTAGTACTAGTAGGGAGTAGGTAGTATAGGGTGATTAGCACTAGTAGGGAGTAGGTAGTATAGGGTGATTAGTACTAGTAGGGAGTAGGTAGTATAGGGTGATTAGTACTAGTAGGGAGTAGGTAGTATAGGGTGATTAGTACTAGTAGGGAGTAGGTAGTATAGGGTGATTAGTACTAGTAGGGAGTAGGTAGTATAGGGTGATTAGTCCTAGTAGGGAGTAGGTAGTATAGGGTGATTAGTACTAGTAGGGAGTAGGTAGTATAGGGTGATTAGTACTAGTAGGGAGTAGGTAGTATAGGGTGATTAGTACTAGTAGGGAGTAGGTAGTATAGGGTGATTAGTACTAGTAGGGAGTAGGTAGTATAGGGTGATTAGTACTAGTAGGGAGTAGGTAGTATAGGGTGATTAGTACTAGTAGGGAGTAGGTAGTATAGGGTGATTAGTACTAGTAGGGAGTAGGTAGTATAGGGTGATTAGTACTAGTAGGGAGTAGGTAGTATAGGGTGGTTAGTACTAGTAGGGAGTAGGTAGTATCGGGTGATTAGTACTAGGGAGTAGGTAGTATAGGGTGATTAGTACTAGTAGGGAGTAGGTAGTATAGGGTGATTAGTACTAGTAGGGAGTAGGTAGTATAGGGTGATTAGTACTAGGGAGTAGGTAGTATAGGGTGGTTAGTACTAGTAGGGAGTAGGTAGTATAGGGTGATTAGTACTAGGGAGTAGGTAGTATAGGGTGATTAGTACTAGGGGGTAGGTAGTATAGGGTGATTAGTACTAGGCAGTAGGTAGTATAGGGTGATTAGTACTAGTAGGGAGTAGGTAGTATAGGGTGATTAGTACTAGGGAGTAGGTAGTATAGGGTGATTAGTACTAGTAGGGAGTAGGTAGTATAGGGTGATTAGTACTAGTAGGGAGTAGGTAGTATAGGGTGATTAGTACTAGGGAGTAGGTAGTATAGGGTGGTTAGTACTAGTAGGGAGTAGGTAGTATAGGGTGATTAGTACTAGGCAGTAGGTAGTATAGGGTGATTAGTACTAGTAGGGAGTAGGTAGTATAGGGTGATTAGTACTAGTAGGGAGTAGGTAGTATAGGGTGATTAGTACTAGTAGGGAGTAGGTAGTATAGGGTGGTTAGTACTAGTAGGGAGTAGGTAGTATAGGGTGATTAGTACTAGTAGGCAGTAGGTAGTATAGGGTGATTAGTACTAGTAGGGAGTAGGTAGTATAGGGTGATTAGTACTAGTAGGGAGTAGGTAGTATAGGGTGATTAGTACTAGTAGGGAGTAGGTAGTATAGGGTGATTAGTACTAGTAGGGAGTAGGTAGTATAGGGTGATTAGTACTAGGCAGTAGGTAGTATAGGGTGATTAGTACTAGGGAGTAGGTAGTATAGGGTGATTAGTACTAGGCAGTAGGTAGTATAGGGTGATTAGTACTAGTAGGGAGTAGGTAGTATAGGGTGATTAGTACTAGGGAGTAGGTAGTATAGGGTGATTAGTACTAGGGAGTAGGTAGTATAGGGTGATTAGTACTAGTAGGGAGTAGGTAGTATAGGGTGATTAGTACTAGTAGGGAGTAGGTAGTATAGGGTGATTAGTACTAGGGAGTAGGTAGTATAGGGTGATTAGTACTAGGGAGTAGGTAGTATAAGATGATTAGTACTAGTAGGGAGTAGGTAGTATAGGGTGATTAGTACTAGTAGGGAGTACGTAGTATAGGGTGATTAGTACTAGTAGGGAGTAGGTAGTATAGGGTGATTAGTACTAGTAGGGAGTAGGTAGTATGAGGTGATTAGTACTAGTAGGGAGTAGGTAGTATAGGGTGATTAGTACTAGTAGGGAGTAGGTAGTATGAGGTGATTAGTACTAGTAGGGAGTAGGTAGTATAGGGTGATTAGTACTAGGGAGTAGGTAGTATAGGGTGATTAGTACTAGTAGGGAGTAGGTAGTATAGGGTGATTAGTACTAGGGAGTAGGTAGTATAGGGTGATTAGTACTAGTAGGGAGTAGGTAGTATAGGGTGATTAGTACTAGTATGGAGTAGGTAGTATAGGGTGATTAGTACTAGTAGGGAGTAGGTCGTATAGGGTGATTAGTACTAGGGAGTAGGTAGTATAAGGTGATTAGTACTAGTAGGGAGTAGGTAGTATAGGGTGATTAGTACTAGTAGGGAGTAGGTAGTATAGGGTGATTAGTACTAGGGAGTAGGTAGTATAGGGTGATTAGTACTAGTAGGGAGTAGGTAGTATAGGGTGATTAGTACTAGTAGGGAGTAGGTAGTATAGGGTGATTAGTACTAGTAGGGAGTAGGTAGTATAGGGTGATTAGTACTAGTAGGGAGTAGGTAGTATAGGGTGATTAGTACTAGTAGGGAGTAGGTAGTATAGGGTGATTAGTACTAGTAGGGAGTAGGTAGTATAGGGTGATTAGTACTAGTAGGGAGTAGGTAGTATAGGGTGATTAGTACTAGTAGAGAGTAGGTAGTATAGGGTGATTAGTACTAGTAGGGAGTAGGTAGTATAGGGTGATTAGTACTAGTAGGGAGTAGGTAGTATAGGGTGATTAGTACTAGTAGGGAGTATGTAGTATAGGGTGATTAGTACTAGTAGGGAGTATGTAGTATAGGGTGATTAGTACTAGGGAGTAGGTAGTATAGGGTGATTAGTACTAGTAGGGAGTAGGTAGTATGGGGTGATTAGTACTAGTAGGGAGTAGGTAGTATAGGGTGATTAGTACTAGTAGGGAGTAGGTAGTATAGGGTGATTAGTACTAGTAGGGAGTAGGTAGTATAGGGTGATTAGTACTAGTAGGGAGTAGGTAGTATAGGGTGATTAGTACTAGTAGGGAGTAGGTAGTATAGGGTGATTAGTACTAGTAGGGAGTAGGTAGTATAGGGTGATTAGTACTAGTATGGAGTATAGGGTGATTAGTACTAGTAGGGAGTAGGTAGTATAGGGTGATTAGTACTAGTAGGGAGTAGGTAGTATAGGGTGATTAGTACTAGTAGGGAGTATGTAGTATAGGGTGATTAGTACTAGTAGGGAGTAGGTAGTATAGGGTGATTAGTACTAGTAGGGAGTATGTAGTATAGGGTGATTAGTACTAGGGAGTAGGTAGTATAGGGTGATTAGTACTAGTAGGGAGTAGGTAGTATGGGGTGATTAGTACTAGTAGGGAGTAGGTAGTATAGGGTGATTAGTACTAGTAGGGAGTAGGTAGTATAGGGTGATTAGTACTAGTAGGGAGTAGGTAGTATAGGGTGATTAGTACTAGGCAGTAGGTAGTATAGGGTGATTAGTACTAGTAGGGAGTAGGTAGTATAGGGTGATTAGTACTAGTAGGGAGTAGGTAGTATAGGGTGATTAGTACTAGTAGGGAGTAGGTAGTATAGGGTGATTAGTACTAGGCAGTAGGTAGTATAGGGTGATTAGTACTAGTAGGGAGTAGGTAGTATAGGGTGATTAGTACTAGGGAGTAGGTAGTATAGGGTGGTTAGTACTAGTAGGGAGTAGGTAGTATAGGGTGGTTAGTACTAGTAGGGAGTAGGTAGTATAGGGTGATTAGTACTAGTAGGGAGTAGGTAGTATAGGGTGATTAGTACTAGGGAGTAGGTAGTATAGGGTGATTAGTACTAGTAGGGAGTAGGTAGTATAGGGTGGTTAGTACTAGTAGGGAGTAGGTAGTATAGGGTGATTAGTACTAGTAGGGAGTAGGTAGTATAGGGTGATTAGTACTAGGGAGTAGGTAGTATAGGGTGATTAGTACTAGTAGGGAGTAGGTAGTATAGGGTGATTAGTACTAGTAGGGAGTAGGTAGTATAGGGTGATTAGTACTAGGGAGTAGGTAGTATAGGGTGGTTAGTACTAGTAGGGAGTAGGTAGTATAGGGTGATTAGTACTAGGGAGTAGGTAGTATAGGGTGATTAGTACTAGGGAGTAGGTAGTATAGGGTGATTAGTACTAGGCAGTAGGTAGTATAGGGTGATTAGTACTAGTAGGGAGTAGGTAGTATAGGGTGATTAGTACTAGGGAGTAGGTAGTATAGGGTGGTTAGTACTAGTAGGGAGTAGGTAGTATAGGGTGATTATTACTAGTAGGGAGTAGGTAGTATAGGGTGATTAGTACTAGGGAGTAGGTAGTATAAGATGATTAGTACTAGTAGGGAGTAGGTAGTATAAGATGATTAGTACTAGTAGGGAGTAGGTAGTATAGGGTGATTAGTACTAGTAGGGAGTAGGTAGTATAGGGTGATTAGTACTAGTAGGGAGTAGGTAGTATAGGGTGATTAGTACTAGTAGGGAGTAGGTAGTATGAGGTGATTAGTACTAGTAGGGAGTAGGTAGTATAGGGTGATTAGTACTAGGCAGTAGGTAGTATAGGGTGATTAGTACTAGTAGGGAGTAGGTAGTATAGGGTGATTAGTACTAGTAGGGAGTAGGTAGTATGAGGTGATTAGTACTAGTAGGGAGTAGGTAGTATGAGGTGATTAGTACTAGTAGGGAGTAGGTAGTATAGGGTGATTAGTACTAGGGAGTAGGTAGTATAGGGTGATTAGTACTAGTAGGGAGTAGGTAGTATAGGGTGATTAGTACTAGTAGGGAGTAGGTAGTATAGGGTGATTAGTACTAAGGAGTAGGTAGTATAGGGTGGTTAGTACTAGTAGGGAGTAGGTAGTATAGGGTGATTAGTACTAGGGAGTAGGTAGTATAGGGTGATTAGTACTAGGGAGTAGGTAGTATAGGGTGATTAGTACTAGTAGGGAGTAGGTAGTATAGGGTGATTAGTACTAGGGAGTAGGTAGTATAGGGTGGTTAGTACTAGTAGGGAGTAGGTAGTATAGGGTGATTAGTACTAGTAGGGAGTAGGTAGTATAGGGTGATTAGTACTAGGGAGTAGGTAGTATAGGGTGGTTAGTACTAGTAGGGAGTAGGTAGTATAGGGTGATTAGTACTAGGCAGTAGGTAGTATAGGGTGATTAGTACTAGGGAGTAGGTAGTATAGGGTGATTAGTACTAGTAGGGAGTAGGTAGTATAGGGTGATTAGTACTAGTAGGGAGTAGGTAGTATAGGGTGATTAGTACTAGTAGGGAGTAGGTAGTATAGGGTGATTAGTACTAGGGAGTAGGTAGTATAGGGTGGTTAGTACTAGTAGGGAGTAGGTAGTATAGGGTGATTAGTACTAGGGAGTAGGTAGTATAGGGTGATTAGTACTAGGGAGTAGGTAGTATAGGGTGATTAGTACTAGGCAGTAGGTAGTATAGGGTGATTAGTACTAGTAGGGAGTAGGTAGTATAGGGTGATTAGTACTAGGGAGTAGGTAGTATAGGGTGGTTAGTACTAGTAGGGAGTAGGTAGTATAGGGTGATTATTACTAGTAGGGAGTAGGTAGTATAGGGTGATTAGTACTAGGGAGTAGGTAGTATAGGGTGATTAGTACTAGGGAGTAGGTAGTATAAGATGATTAGTACTAGTAGGGAGTAGGTAGTATAGGGTGATTAGTACTAGTAGGGAGTAGGTAGTATAGGGTGATTAGTACTAGTAGGGAGTAGGTAGTATAGGGTGATTAGTACTAGTAGGGAGTAGGTAGTATGAGGAGATTAGTACTAGTAGGGAGTAGGTAGTATAGGGTGATTAGTACTAGGCAGTAGGTAGTATAGGGTGATTAGTACTAGTAGGGAGTAGGTAGTATAGGGTGATTAGTACTAGTAGGGAGTAGGTAGTATGAGGTGATTAGTACTAGTAGGGAGTAGGTAGTATAGGGTGATTAGTACTAGGGAGTAGGTAGTATAGGGTGATTAGTACTAGTAGGGAGTAGGTAGTATAGGGTGATTAGTACTAGGGAGTAGGTAGTATAGGGTGATTAGTACTAGGCAGTAGGTAGTATAGGGTGATTAGTACTAGTAGGGAGTAGGTAGTATAGGGTGATTAGTACTAGGGAGTAGGTAGTATAGGGTGGTTAGTACTAGTAGGGAGTAGGTAGTATAGGGTGATTATTACTAGTAGGGAGTAGGTAGTATAGGGTGATTAGTACTAGGGAGTAGGTAGTATAGGGTGATTAGTACTAGGGAGTAGGTAGTATAAGATGATTAGTACTAGTAGGGAGTAGGTAGTATAGGGTGATTAGTACTAGTAGGGAGTAGGTAGTATAGGGTGATTAGTACTAGTAGGGAGTAGGTAGTATAGGGTGATTAGTACTAGTAGGGAGTAGGTAGTATGAGGTGATTAGTACTAGTAGGGAGTAGGTAGTATAGGGTGATTAGTACTAGGCAGTAGGTAGTATAGGGTGATTAGTACTAGTAGGGAGTAGGTAGTATAGGGTGATTAGTACTAGTAGGGAGTAGGTAGTATGAGGTGATTAGTACTAGTAGGGAGTAGGTAGTATAGGGTGATTAGTACTAGGGAGTAGGTAGTATAGGGTGATTAGTACTAGTAGGGAGTAGGTAGTATAGGGTGATTAGTACTAGTAGGGAGTAGGTAGTATAGGGTGATTAGTACTAAGGAGTAGGTAGTATAGGGTGGTTAGTACTAGTAGGGAGTAGGTAGTATAGGGTGATTAGTACTAGGGAGTAGGTAGTATAGGGTGATTAGTACTAGGGAGTAGGTAGTATAGGGTGATTAGTACTAGTAGGGAGTAGGTAGTATAGGGTGATTAGTACTAGGGAGTAGGTAGTATAGGGTGGTTAGTACTAGTAGGGAGTAGGTAGTATAGGGTGATTAGTACTAGTAGGGAGTAGGTAGTATAGGGTGATTAGTACTAGTAGGGAGTAGGTAGTATAGGGTGATTAGTACTAGTAGGGAGTAGGTAGTATAGGGTGATTAGTACTAGTAGGGAGTAGGTAGTATAGGGTGATTAGTACTAGTAGGGAGTAGGTAGTATAGGGTGATTAGTACTAGGCAGTAGGTAGTATAGGGTGATTAGTACTAGGGAGTAGGTAGTATAGGGTGATTAGTACTAGTAGGGAGTAGGTAGTATAGGGTGATTAGTACTAGTAGGGAGTAGGTAGTATAGGGTGATTAGTACTAGGCAGTAGGTAGTATAGGGTGATTAGTACTAGTAGGGAGTAGGTAGTATAGGGTGATTAGTACTAGGGAGTAGGTAGTATAGGGTGATTAGTACTAGTAGGGAGTAGGTAGTATAGGGTGATTAGTACTAGGGAGTAGGTAGTATAGGGTGATTAGTACTAGTAGGGAGTAGGTAGTATAGGGTGATTAGTACTAGTATGGAGTAGGTAGTATAGGGTGATTAGTACTAGTAGGGAGTAGGTCGTATAGGGTGATTAGTACTAGTAGGGAGTAGGTAGTATAGGGTGATTAGTACTAGTAGGGAGTAGGTAGTATAGGGTGATTAGTACTAGTAGGGAGTAGGTAGTATAGGGTGATTAGTACTAGTAGGGAGTAGGTAGTATAGGGTGATTAGTACTAGTAGGGAGTAGGTAGTATAGGGTGATTAGTACTAGGGAGTAGGTAGTATAGGGTGATTAGTACTAGTAGGGAGTAGGTAGTATAGGGTGATTAGTACTAGTAGGGAGTAGGTAGTATAGGGTGATTAGTACTAGTAGGGAGTAGGTAGTATAGGGTGATTAGTACTAGTAGGGAGTAGGTAGTATAGGGTGATTAGTACTAGTAGGGAGTAGGTAGTATAGGGTGATTAGTACTAGTAGGGAGTAGGTAGTATAGGGTGATTAGTACTAGTAGGGAGTAGGTAGTATAGGGTGATTAGTACTAGTAGGGAGTAGGTAGTATAGGGTGATTAGTACTAGTAGGGAGTAGGTAGTATAGGGTGATTAGTACTAGTAGGGAGTAGGTAGTATAGGGTGATTAGTACTAGTAGGGAGTAGGTAGTATAGGGTGATTAGTACTAGTAGGGAGTATGTAGTATAGGGTGATTAGTACTAGGGAGTAGGTAGTATAGGGTGATTAGTACTAGTAGGGAGTAGGTAGTATGGGGTGATTAGTACTAGTAGGGAGTAGGTAGTATAGGGTGATTAGTACTAGTAGGGAGTAGGTAGTATAGGGTGATTAGTACTAGTAGGGAGTAGGTAGTATAGGGTGATTAGTACTAGTAGGGAGTAGGTAGTATAGGGTGATTAGTACTAGTAGGGAGTAGGTAGTATAGGGTGATTAGTACTAGTAGGGAGTAGGTAGTATAGGGTGATTAGTACTAGTAGGGAGTAGGTAGTATAGGGTGATTAGTACTAGTAGGGAGTAGGTAGTATAGGGTGATTAGTACTAGTAGGGAGTAGGTAGTATAGGGTGATTAGTACTAGTAGGGAGTAGGTAGTATAGGGTGATTAGTACTAGTAGGGAGTAGGTAGTATAGGGTGATTAGTACTAGTAGGGAGTAGGTAGTATAGGGTGATTAGTACTAGTAGGGAGTAGGTAGTATAGGGTGATTAGTACTAGTAGGGAGTAGGTAGTATAGGGTGATTAGTACTAGTAGGCAGTAGGTAGTATAGGGTGATTAGTACTAGTAGGGAGTAGGTAGTATAGGGTGATTAGTACTAGTAGGGAGTAGGTAGTATAGGGTGATTAGTACTAGTAGGGAGTAGGTAGTATAGGGTGATTAGTACTAGTAGGGAGTAGGTAGTATAGGGTGATTAGTACTAGGCAGTAGGTAGTATAGGGTGATTAGTACTAGTAGGGAGTAGGTAGTATAGGGTGATTAGTACTAGTAGGGAGTAGGTAGTATGAGGTGATTAGTGCTAGTAGGGAGTAGGTAGTATAGGGTGATTAGTACTAGGCAGTAGGTAGTATAGGGTGATTAGTACTAGTAGGGAGTAGGTAGTATAGGGTGATTAGTACTAGTAGGGAGTAGGTAGTATGAGGTGATTAGTACTAGTAGGGAGTAGGTAGTATAGGGTGATTAGTACTAGGGAGTAGGTAGTATAGGGTGATTAGTACTAGTAGGGAGTAGGTAGTATGAGGTGATTAGTACTAGTAGGGAGTAGGTAGTATAGGGTGATTAGTACTAGGGAGTAGGTAGTATAGGGTGATTAGTACTAGTAGGGAGTAGGTAGTATAGGGTGATTAGTAAGAGTAGGGAGTAGGTAGTATAGGGTGATTAGTACTAGGGAGTAGGTAGTATAGGGTGATTAGTACTAGTAGGGAGTAGGTAGTATAGGGTGATTAGTACTAGTAGGGAGTAGGTAGTATAGGGTGATTAGTACTAGTAGGGAGTAGGTAGTATAGGGTGATTAGTACTAGGGAGTAGGTAGTATAGGGTGATTAGTACTAGTAGGGAGTAGGTAGTATAGGGTGATTAGTACTAGGGAGTAGGTAGTATAGGGTGATTAGTACTAGTAGGGAGTAGGTAGTATAGGGTGATTAGTAAGAGTAGGGAGTAGGTAGTATAGGGTGATTAGTACTAGGGAGTAGGTAGTATAGGGTGATTAGTACTAGTAGGGAGTAGGTAGTATAGGGTGATTAGTACTAGGGAGTAGGTAGTATAGGGTGATTAGTACTAGGGAGTAGGTAGTATAGGGTGATTAGTACTAGTAGGCAGTAGGTAGTATAGGGTGATTAGTACTAGTAGGCAGTAGGTAGTATAGGGTGATTAGTACTAGTAGGGAGTAGGGAGTATAGGGTGATTAGTACTAGTAGGCAGTAGGGAGTACAGGGTGTAAATGGTGTGTAGTAGAGTGTTTTTTTGTTACCTCCTCTGGAGCTGTCTGGCAGGTCAACATGGCGTCCAGAAACTCATACAGATACTGGAACACAGAGAGGACAGAGATAAATGGTTTAATAACATAGCAGGAGAAACTGGACCAGAAAATGAATTGGGGATGTGTGACAAGAACAGGAGAACTATCCCTAGTTACTGACTGTAGGGATGTAGCATGAAAAGAAAGTACAATGAAAGGCAAGGGACCTGTGTTACTTACCGGGGTGAGGAACTTGTAGGTGAGGTGTGCATTCTCTGCCATCACATCAGCAGCCAGGTCAAAATACTGAGAGAGAGAGAGAGAGTCCAGCAGAGACATTAACACCATTTTAATTTGTTCTGCGTCCCAAATGGCACCCTATTCCCTTTATAGTGCACTACTTTTTACCAGGAAATATCATCCCTATATAGGGGCTCTGGTCTAAATCAGCGCACTATAAAGGGAACAGGGTGCCATTTGGGACGCAAAACAAGTCTTTGGTCTCCAGAACAGCAGGACAGCAGCACGGTCGGTCTTCATTAAAACGCATGATGGAAAGGTTGATCTTCTAAATGCTTACTAAATGTAGAACACAGCATGGAACACCTCTGACAAGATTTCTTTACAACAGGGATGCATTTGTTTATGGAAACAATGGTTTATATTTCACATGTGTGTGGAGGTGGTGTGAAAACCTACCTTGTATTGGAGGTTTATATCAGCAGTAGTAGAGTATACTAAGGCACAGTATATTATAGTAGACATAGAGTAGAAGAGTATACTAAGGTACAGTAGAGTATAGTATACTAAGGTACAGTAGAGTATAGTATACTAAGGTACAGCAGAGTATAGTATACTAAGGTACAGTAGAGTATAGTATACATACAGTAGTATAGTATGCTAAGGCACAGTATATTATAGTAGACATATAGTATAGTATACTAAGGTACAGTAGAGTATAGTATACTAAGGTACAGTAGAGTATAGTATACATACAGTAGTAGAGTATGCTAAGGCACAGTATATTATAGTAGACATAGAGTATAGTATACTAAGGTACAGTAGAGTATAGTATACATACAGTAGTAGAGTATACTAAGGTACAGTAGAGTATAGTAGATATACAGTAGTAGAGTATACTAAGGTACAGTAGAGTATAGTATACATACAGTAGTAGAGTATACTAAGGTACATTAGATATAAAAAGTATTTTAAAAAATAAAAAAAATAATGTATGCACTCACTAACTGTAAGTCGCTCTGGATAAGAGCGTCTGCTAAATGACTAAAATGTAAATGTAAATGTAGATATACAGTAGTAGAGTATGCTAAGGCACAGTATATTATAGTAGACATAGAGTATAGTATACTAAGGTACAGTAGAGTATAGTATACATACAGTAGTAGAGTATACTAAGGTACATTAGATATACAGTAGTAGAGTATGCTAAGGCACAGTATATTATAGTAGACATAGAGTATAGTATACTAAGGTACAGTAGAGTGTAGTATACATACAGTAGTAGAGTATACTAAGGTACATTAGATATACAGTAGTAGAGTATGCTAAGGCACAGTATATTATAGTAGACATAGAGTATAGTATACTAAGGTACAGTAGAGTATAGTATACATACAGTAGTATAGTATACTAAGGCACAGTAGAGTATAGTATACCAAGGTACAGTAGATTATAGTATACTAAGGTACAGTAGAGTATAGTATACATACAGTAGTAGAGTATGCTAAGGCACAGTATATTATAGTAGACATAGAGTATAGTATACTAAGGTACAGTAGAGTATAGTATACATACAGTAGTAGAGTATACTAAGGTACAGTAGAGTATAGTAGATATACAGTAGTAGAGTATACTAAGGTACAGTAGAGTATAGTATACATACAGTAGTAGAGTATACTAAGGTACAGTAGAGTATAGTATACATACATTAGTAGAGTATACTAAGGTACATTAGATATACAGTAGTAGAGTATGCTAAGGCACAGTATATTATAGTAGACATATAGTATAGTATACTAAGGTACAGTAGAGTATAGTATACATACAGTAGTAGAGTATACTAAGGTACATTAGAGTATAGTATACATACAGTAGTAGAGTATACTAAGGTACAGTAGAGTATAGTATACATACAGTAGTAGAGTATACTAAGGTACATTAGATATACAGTAGTAGAGAATGCTAAGGCACAGTATATTATAGTAGACATAGAGTATAGTATACTAAGGTACAGTAGAGTATAGTATACATACAGTAGTAGAGTATACTAAGGTACATTAGATATACAGTAGTAGAGTATGCTAAGGCACAGTATATTATAGTAGACATAGAGTATAGTATACTAAGGTACAGTAGAGTATAGTATACATACAGTAGTATAGTATACTAATGTACAGTAGAGTATAGTAGATATACAGTTGTAGAGTATAGTATATATACAGTAGTATACTAAGGTACAGTAGAGTATATATACAGTAGTATAGCATAGTAGTGTATAGTAAATATACACTAGTAGAGTATAGTAAATATACAGTACTAGAGTACAGTAGATATAAAGTCGTATAGTATAGAAGACTATAGTAAATATACAGTAGTAGAGTATACTAAGGTACAGTAGAGTATAGTAGATATACAGTAGTAGAGCATAGTAGTGTATAGTAGATATAAAGTATAGTATAGTAGATTATAGTAAATATACAGTAGTATAGTATATATACAGTAGTATTGTATTGTATAGTAGACATACAGTAGTAGAGTATAGTAGATATACAGTGGTATAGTATAGTATATATAGTAGAGTACTGTAGAGTGTCCTACCTAGTATTTGCAGAGTATACTAAGGTACATTAGATATACAGTAGTAGAGAATGCTAAGGCACAGTATATTATAGTAGACATAGAGTATAGTATACTAAGGTACAGTAGAGTATAGTATACATACAGTAGTAGAGTATACTAAGGTACATTAGATATACAGTAGTAGAGTATGCTAAGGCACAGTATATTATAGTAGACATAGAGTATAGTATACTAAGGTACAGTAGAGTATAGTATACATACAGTAGTATAGTATACTAAGGTACAGTAGAGTATAGTAGATATACAGTTGTAGAGTATAGTATATATACAGTAGTATACTAAGGTACAGTAGAGTATATATACAGTAGTATAGCATAGTAGTGTATAGTAAATATACACTAGTAGAGTATAGTAAATATACAGTACTAGAGTACAGTAGATATAAAGTCGTATAGTATAGAAGACTATAGTAAATATACAGTAGTAGAGTATACTAAGGTACAGTAGAGTATAGTAGATATACAGTAGTAGAGCATAGTAGTGTATAGTAGATATAAAGTATAGTGTAGTAGATTATAGTAAATATACAGTAGTATAGTATATATACAGTAGTATTGTATTGTATAGTAGACATACAGTAGTAGAGTATAGTAGATATACAGTGGTATAGTATAGTATATATAGTAGAGTACTGTAGAGTGTCCTACCTAGTATTTGCAGTAGAGCAGCAGCAGTAGAGTAAATTATAATAGTAGAGGTATAATAGTATATCACAGTATATTAGTATAATATAGTACAGTATAATAGTATAGTATAATAAGTATAATAATATAGTAGAGTACAGCAGAATGCCCTACCTCATGTTTGCAGTATAGTAGCAGCATTAGAGTATAGTATAATATTGTATAGTATAATATAGTAGAGTACAGTATAATAGTATAGTATAATATAGTAGAGTACAGCAGAATGCCCTACCTCATATTTGCAGTATAGTAGCAGCAGGTTTCCGAAGGTGACTGGGGGAAAGGGGATCTGCTGCAGGAGGAAGGCTAGTTTCTCAAAACCCTCCGATGGCTTCTTATCCATGTTCATCAGGGCCTGGTTGTGGAGCGTCACTGGGTCCAGCTCCTAGAATACAATAGATATTTCATTGTCCATTGGTTAGAAGGAGAATGTTTCTGGTGCCTTTCCCAACACCCCCAGACACACACGCACACGTTGACAGGCCCAGGGTCAGCCTCAGTGCAGCGTCCATGGATGGACATGCACACGTTGACAGGCCCAGGGTCAGCCTCAGGGCAGCGCCCATGGATGGACATGCACAGTTTTTGAGCTAGTACTTGCTCAAGGACACACACACACACACGTTCCAACAGCTTTCTGTCTGACAGAGTGCTCCCGTTCCCCTGATCCCCGTCAGTGTGTGTGTGTTGATGTAGATGGCCACTAGAGGGCAGCACCCTCTGAGCCACAGATAGAGATATACGTTACAGCAGCACTGTCTCCAACCTACATGTGTGGTAGGGCTGACAGAAGTAGACACACACAAGTACACACACACACACAGACAGTACCTCCTCTGATCTGGGCGGCATGTCAGTCAAGGCCTCCTGAGCTGCATCACCTGGAGACAGACAGATAGACAGAGAGGTGAGACCTAGAGTTGCAACTTGCAAAACTATGGTACCTTTCTGGTAAAATAATGGTACTCGATGGCAGCCTTGTATACTATGTGGAATGATAGCACAAACAGTTCTGGTACCTAGGCTAGTGCCAGCCTGGTATACTATGAGTACTGACAGTTTATCAGCTGGTACTCTATGCCAGCCTGGTATACTATGAGCACTGACAGTTTATCAGCTGGTACTCTATGCCAGCCTGGTATACTATGACTATGACAGTTTATCAGCTGGTACTCTATGCCAGCCTGGTATACTATGAGCACTGACAGTTTATCAGCTGGTACTCTATGCCAGCCTGGTATACTATGAGCACTGACAGTTTATCAGCTGGTACTCTATGCCAGCCTGGTATACTATGAGCACTGACAGTTTATCAGCTGGTACTCTATGCCAGCCTGGTATACTATGAGCACTGACAGTTTATCAGCTGGTACTCTATGCCAGCCTGGTATACTATGAGCACTGACAGTTTTTCAGCTGGTACTCTATGCCAGCCTGGTATACTATGAGCACTGACAGTTTATCAGCTGGTACTCTATGCCAGCCTGGTATACTATGAGCACTGACAGTTTATCAGCTGGTACTCTATGCCAGCCTGGTATACTATGAGCACTGACAGTTTATCAGCTGGTACTCTATGCCAGCCTGGTATACTATGAGCACTGACAGTTTTTCAGCTGGTACTCTATGCCAGCCTGGTATACTATGAGCACTGACAGTTTTTCAGCTGGTACTCTATGCCAGCCTGGTATACTATGAGCACTGACAGTTTATCAGCTGGTACTCTATGCCAGCCTGGTATACTATGAGCACTGACAGTTTTTCAGCTGGTACTCTATGCCAGCCTGGTATACTATGAGCACTGACAGTTTATCAGCTGGTACTCTATGCCAGCCTGGTATACTATGAGCACTGACAGTTTTTCAGCTGGTACTCTATGCCAGCCTGGTATACTATGAGCACTGACAGTTTTTCAGCTGGTACTCTATGCCAGCCTGGTATACTATGAGCACTGACAGTTTATCAGCTGGTACTCTATGCCAGCCTGGTATACTATGAGCACTGACAGTTTTTCAGCTGGTACTCTATGCCAGCCTGGTATACTATGAGCACTGACCGTTTTTCAGCTGGTACTCTATGCCAGCCTGGTATACTATGAGCACTGACAGTTTTTCAGCTGGTACTCTATGCCAGCCTGGTATACTATGAGCACTGACAGTTTTTCAGCTGGTACTCTATGCCAGCCTGGTATACTATGAGCACTGACAGTTTTTCAGCTGGTACTCTATGCCAGCCTGGTATACTATGACTATGTCACCTGGACAGGACACTAGTCTATCTCCTGTTTCTGTAGTGAGACAGCTTGATGTACAGTACACCCCCTGGACAGGACACTAGTCTATCTCCTGTTTCTGTAGTGAGACAGCTTGATGTACAGTACACCCCCTGGACAGGACACTAGTCTATCTCCTGTTTCTGTAGTGAGGCAGCTTGATGTACAGTACACCCCCTGGACAGGACACTAGTCTATCTCCTGTTTCTGTAGTGAGACAGCTTGATGTACAGTACACCCCCTGGACAGGACACTAGTCTATCTCCTGTTTCTGTAGTGAGACAGCTTGATGTACAGTACACCCCCTGGACAGGACACTAGTCTATCTCCTGTTTCTGTAGTGAGACAGCTTGATGTACAGTACACCCCCTGGACAGGACACTATTCTATCTCCTGTTTCTGTAGTGAGACAGCTTGATGTACAGTACACCCCCTGGACAGGACACTAGTCTATCGCAGGGCCTTAGACACCAATCTATCTCCTTAATGCTGAGAGCCAAGCAGAGACACATCTGGTCCCATTTTGACTCGGCCAGGGATTGAACTCTCAACCTTCTAACCACAAGGCTACTGAGTGTACTCACAGTTTTTGAGCTGGTATTCTATAGCAGCCTTGAGGTTGAAGCCTTCTATGAGGGCAGTCTCATGTAGGATCAGGGTGTTGCCCACACTTCTCACGTCGATGCCCTCTGTCGTCATGCCAACGCTCAGCTCTGGACGAGAGAACACACCGGACGGTCAGGGGGAAACATGGATGAGAAGAAGGAGGGACACTAAGTGAAAATCACAACACAGTGATCAGGTATCTAACTAAACAGGTGTGCTGACCTTTTGACATGTGATCAGGTATCTAACTAAACAGGTGTGCTGACCTTTAGAGATGTGATCAGGTATCTAACTAAACAGGTGTGATGACATTTTGACATGTGATCAGGTATCTAACTAAACAGGTGTGCTGGCCTTTAGAAATGTGATCAGGTATCTAACTAAACAGGTGTGCTGGCCTTTAGAGATGTGATCAGGTATATAACTAAACAGGTGTGCTGACCTTTAGAGATGTGATCAGGTATCTAACTAAACAGGTGTGCTGACCTTGTGATCAGGTATCTAACTAAACAGGTGTGCTGGCCTTGTGATCAGGTATCTAACTAAACAGGTGTGCTGGCCTTGTGATCAGGTATCTAACTAAACAGGTGTGCTGGCCTTGTGATCAGGTATCTAACTAAACAGGTGTGCTGGCCATGTGATCAGGTATCTAACTAAACAGGTGTGCTGGCCTTGTGATCAGGTACCTAACTAAACAGGTGTGCTGGCCTTGTGATCAGGTATCTAACTAAACAGGTGTGCTGGCCTTGTGATCAGGTATCTAACTAAACAGGTGTGCTGGCCTTGTGATCAGGTATCTAACTAAACAGGTGTGCTGGCCTTGTGATCAGGTATCTAACTAAACAGGTGTGCTGGCCTTGTGATCAGGTATCTAACTAAACAGGTGTGCTGGCCTTGTGATCAGGTATCTAACTAAACAGATGTGCTAGCCTTGTGATCAGGTATCTAACTAAACAGGTGTGCTGACATTTTGACATGTGATCAGGTATCTAACTAAACAGGTGTGCTGGCCTTTAGAGATGTGATCAGGTATCTAACTAAACAGGTGTGCTGACCTTTTGACATGTGATCAGGTATCTAACTAAACAGGTGTGCTGACCTTTAGAGATGTGATCAGGTATCTAACTAAACAGGTGTGCTGGCCTTGTGATCAGGTATCTAACTAAACAGGTGTGCTGACCTTTAGAGATGTGATCAGGTATCTAACTAAACAGGTGTGCTGGCCTTTAGAGATGTGATCAGGTATCTAACTAAACAGGTGTGCTGACCTTTGGAGATGTGATCAGGTATCTAACTAAACAGGTGTGCTGGCCTTTAGAGATGTGATCAGGTATCTAACTAAACAGGTGTGCTGGCCTTGTGATCAGGCATCTAACTAAACAGGTGTGCTGGTCTTTAGAGATGTGATCAGGTATCTAACTAAACAGGTGTGCTGGCCTTGTGATCAGGTATCTAACTAAACAGGTGTGCTGACCTTTAGAGATATGATCAGGTATCTAACTAAACAGGTGTGCTGGTCTTTAGAGATATGATCAGGTATCTAACTAAACAGGTGTGCTGGTCTTTAGAGATATGATCAGGTATCTAACTAAACAGGTGTGCTGGCCTTGTGATCAGGTATCTAACTAAACAGGTGACCCGTTTTACCTGGATGCTCCCTGATCCCTCTCTCGATGATCTCTCCGATGAATTTGAGGGCCTGAGCATACTGTTTCATGCTATAGTAGCACAGACCTATGTTGTAGGACAGGTCTGAGACAGGAAGGAAGAGAGAGAGGGAGGGAGGAGGGAGATAGGGAGCGGGAGAGGGAGGAGGGAGGGAGAGAGAGGAGAGGGAAGAGGGAGGAGGGAGAGAGAGATTCAGCAACTTTCAAGAGACTTTTAGGATATCCAAAAGGTCAAAAGGTTTCCTTTGTGTGTGCAGTTACCTGGTTGGTATCCCAGCACCTGCATGGCAGACATGAACTTCTTGCAGGCCTCCTCGTACTCCCCCTCCTTGTAGAGTAGACAGCCCATGTCCACCTCATAGTCTGGGTCGTCCTGGGGAAGCTGCTCTACCAATGTCTGACAGGGAGAGGGTTCATGAAGGGGTTATAAGAGGTCATAAAGCGTTATAGGGAGTCGTAAGGGCATATTCATGGAGAAAAGGAGTTATAAGGGGTTACAAGGGGTTATATTAATTTCTCCTGACCGCAAAAAGTAACCACCAGGTACATGTTTTTGGTCTTTAGTTCTGGTTCTAGTCATGGTTCTAGTTATGGTTCTAGTCATGGTTCTAGTCATGGCCAAGTCCAGTATATGTCCAATACTAGTAGCTACAGTGAGGGAAAAAAGTATTTGATCCCCTGCTGATTTTGCGCGTTTGCCCACTGACAAAGAAATGATCAGTCTATAATTTGAATGGTAGGTTTATTTGAACAGTGAGAGACAGAATAACAACAAAACAATCCAGAAAAACGCATGTCAAAAATGTTATAAATTGATTTGTATTTTAATGAGGGAAATAAGTATTTGACCCCCTCTCAATCAGAAAGATTTCTGGCTCCCAGGTGTCTTTTATTCAGGTAACGAGCTGAGATTAGGAGCACACTCTTAAAGGGAGTGTTCCTAATCTCAGCTTGTTACCTGCATAAAAGACACCTGTCCACAAAAGCAATCAATCAATCAGATTCCAAACTCTCCACCATGGCCAAGACCAAAGAGCTCTCCAAGGATGTCAGGGACAAGATTGTAGACCTACACAAGGCTGGAATGGGCTACAAGACCATCGCCAAGCAACTTGGTGAGAAGGTGACAACAGTTGGTGCGATTATTCGTAAATGGAAGAAACGCAAAAGAACTGTCAATCTCCCTCGGCCTGGGGCATCATGCAAGATCTCACCTCGTGGAGTTGCAATGATCATGAGAACGGTGAGGAATCAGCCCAGAACTACACGGGAGGATCTTGTCAATGATCTCAAGGCAGCTGGGACCATAGTCACCAAGAAAACAATTGGTAACACACTACGCCGTGAAGGACTGAAATCCTGCAGCGCCCGCAAGGTCCCCCTGCTCAAGAAAGCACATATACAGGCCCGTCTGAAGTTTGCCAATGAACATCTGAATGATTCAGAGGAGAACTGGGTGAAAGTGTTGTGGTCAGATGAGACCAAAATCGAGCTCTTTGGCATCAACTCAACTCGCCGTGTTTGGAGGAGGAGGAATGCTGCCTATGACCCCAAGAACACCATCCCCACCGTCAAACATGGAGGTGGAAACATTATGCTTTGGGGGTGTTTTTCTGCTAAGGGGACAGGACAACTTCACCACATCAAAGGGACGATGGACGGGGCCATGTACCGTCAAATCTTGGGTGAGAACCTCCTTCCCTCAGCCAGGGCATTGAAAATGGGTTGTGGATGGGTATTCCAGTATGACAATGACCCAAAACACACGGCCAAGGCAACAAAGGAGTGGCTCAAGAAGAAGCACATTAAGGTCCTGGAGTGGCCTAGCCAGTCTCCAGACCTTAATCCCATAGAAAATCTGTGGAGGGAGCTGAAGATTCGAATTGCCAAACGTCAGCCTCGAAACCTTAATGACTTGGAGAAGATCTGCAAAGAGGAGTGGGACAAAATCCCTCCTGAGATGTGTGCAAACCTGGTGGCCAACTACAAGAAACGTCTGACATCTGTGATTGCCAACAAGGGTTTTGCCACCAAGTACTAGGTCATGTTTTGCAGAGGGGTCAAATACTTATTTCCCTCATTAAAATGCAAATCAATTTATAACATTTTTGACATGCGTTTTTCTGGATTTTTTTGTTGTTATTCTGTCTCTCACTGTTCAAAGAAACCTACCATTAAAATTATAGACTGATCATGTCTTTGTCAGTGGGCAAACGTACAAATTCAGCAGGGGATCAAATACTTTTTTCCCTCACTGTACTAACCTTCGCTCCAGAGTACTCCTCTTCTCCGTATTTGATGGCTGCCTGCAGTTTGATCATCTGTGGGAGAGATGGACAGAACATGGGTCAGAAGAGAGAAAAGAACCAAGAGAATATAATTATATCTCAGTGTGGATAACTCTACCTGGTGGGGCTGGTAGTAAACATTATAACTCTACCTGGTGGGGCTGGTAGTAAACATTATAACTCTACCTGGTGGGGCTGGTAGTAAACATTATAACTCTACCTGGTGGGGCTGGTAGTAAACATTATAACTCTACCTGGTGGGGCTGGTAGTAAACATTATAACTCTACCTGGTGGGGCTGGTAGTAAACATTATAACTCTACCTGGTGGGGCTGGTAGTAAACATTATAACTAACTGCTGTTTTTTTTTTTTTTTTTAGATCAGCTTAATATTGCAGATAGATTGTATCAATTGTATCTTCTATCAATGTAATTGTCTGCATCACTTCCAATCCCCCATGTTTTTTATATACAGTGGGGGAAAACAGTTTTTAGTCAGCCACCAATTGTGCAAGTTCTCCCACTTAAAAAAATGAGAGAGGCCTGTAATTTTCATCATAGGTACACGTCAACTATGACAGACAAATTGAGAATTTTTTTCCAGAAAATCACATTGCAGCAACAGTGTGTGAAAACCTTGTGAAGACTTACAGAAACTGTTTGACCTGTGTCATTGCCAACAAAGGGTATATAACAAAGTATTGAGAAACTTTTGTTATTGACCAAATACTTATTTTCCACCATAATTTGCAAATAAAGTCATAAAAAATCCTACAATGTGATTTTCTGGATTTTTTCCCCTCATTTTGTCTGTCATAGTTGACGTGTACCTATGATGAAAATTACAGGCCTCTCTCATCTTTTTAAGTGGGAGAACTTGCACAATTGGTGGCTGACTAAATACTTTTTTCCCCACTGTATCTAGATCCTCTATGAGGCTGTGGAGGAATTCTAGTTGTGGATTTAAAAGAAAACATGAATCATCAGCGTACAATGACACCTTTGTTTTTAAGCCCTGAATTTCTAATCCTCTGATATTATTGTTGGATCTGATTTTAATAGCTAACATCTCGATGGCCACAATAAATAGATATGCCGATAGTGGACAACCTTGTTTCACTCCTCTTGACAGTTTAAAACTTTCTGAGAAATAGCCATTATTTACTATTTTACACCTAGGGTTACTATACATGATTTTGACCCATTTTATAAGAGATTCTCCACAATTGAAATGCTCCAGGCATTTATACAGTGGGGGAAAAAAGTATTTAGTCAGCCACCAATTGTGCAAGTTCTCCCACTTAAAAAGATGAGAGAGGCCTGTAATTTTCATTATAGGTACACGTCAACTATGACAGACAAATTTTTTTTCTCCAATGAGATTTTTTTTCTCCAGAAAATCACATTGTAGGATTTTTAATGAATTTATTTGCTAATTATGGTGGAAAATAAGTATTTGGTCACCTACAAACAAGCAAGATTTCTGGCTCTCACAGACCTGTAACTTCTTCTTTAAGAGGCTCCTCTGTCCTCCACTCGTTACCTGTATTAATGGCACCTGTTTGAACTTGTTATCAGTATAAAAGACACCTGTCCACAACCTCAAACAGTCACACTCCAAACTCCACTATGGCCAAGACCAAAGAGCTGTCAAAAGACACCAGAAACAAAATTGTAGACCTGCACCAGGCTGGGAAGACTGAATCTGCAATAGGTAAGCAGCTTGGTTTGAAGAAATCAACTGTGGGAGCAATTATTAGGAAATGGAAGACATACAAGACCACTGATAATCTCCCTCGATCTGGGGCTCCACGCAAGATCTCACCCCGTGGGGTCAAAATGATCACAAGAACGGTGAGCAAAAATCCCAGAACCACACGGGGGGACCTACTGAATGACCTGCAGAGAGCTGGGACCAAAGTAACAAAGCCTACCATCAGTAACACACTACGCCGCCAGGGACTCAAATCCTGCAGTGCCAGACGTGTCCCCCTGCTTAAGCCAGTACATGTCCAGGCCCGTCTGAAGTTTGCTAGAGTGCATTTGGATGATCCAGAAGAGGATTGGGAGAATGTCATATGGTCAGATGAAACCAAAATATAACTTTCTGGTAAAAACTCAACTCGTCGTGTTTGGAGGACAAAGAATGCTGAGTTGCATCCAAAGAACACCATACCTACTGTGAAGCATGGGGGTGGAAACATCATGCTTTGGGGCTGTTTTTCTGCAAAGGGACCAGGACGACTGATCCGTGTAAAGGAAAGAATGAATGGGGCCATGTATCGTGAGATTTTGAGTGAAAACCTCCTTCCATCAGCAAGGGCATTGAAGATGAAACGTGGCTGGGTCTTTCAGCATGACAATGATCCCAAACACACCGCCCGGGCAACGAAGGAGTGGCTTCGTAAGAAGCATTTCAAGGTCCTGGAGTGGCCTAGCCAGTCTCCAGATGTCAACCCCATAGAAAATCTTTGGAGGGAGTTGAAAGTCTGTGTTGCCCAGCGACAGCCCCAAAACATCACTGCTCTAGAGGAGATCTGCATGGAGGAATGGGCCAAAATACCAGCAACAGTGTGTGAAAACCTTGTGAAGACTTACAGAAAACGTTTGACCTGTGTCATTGCCAACAAAGGGTATATAACAAAGTATTGAGAAACTTTTGTTATTGACCAAATACTTATTTTCCACCATAATTTGCAAATAAATTCATAAAAAATCCTACAATGTGATTTTCTGGATTTTTTTTCCTCATTTTGTCTGTCATAGTTGACGTGTACCTATGATGAAAATTACAGGCCTCTCTCATCTTTTTAAGTGGGAGAACTTGCACAATTGGTGGCTGACTAAATACTTTTTTTCCCCACTGTATATAAACCCCAGTCGTACTTTATCAAATGCCTTTTCGAAGTCTACTATGAATAGCAGGCCTGGTTTCCCATATTTTCCATAGTGTTCTATTGTTTCCAATACTTGCCTTATATTATCTCCAATGTATCTTCCATGTAAAAAAACCTGTCTGATTAGAATGAATAATATCCGACAATACCTTTTTAATTCTATGCGCTATGCACTTTGCTAGAATTTTGACTGGAGACTTT
Source organism: Coregonus lavaretus (assembly GCF_964263955.1). NCBI lineage: Eukaryota > Metazoa > Chordata > Actinopteri > Salmoniformes > Salmonidae > Coregonus > Coregonus lavaretus. Next base: position 57,548 of record NW_028157197.1, on the reverse strand, counting down.
AACAGAATATTTTTTAATCCCTCACAAAAGATTGAAATGACAGGCTACTATGACATTGCCAAACTGAGAATCTGAGATCAATAAAAACGACCTTGTCTTGATAGACCTTGTATCAATAGCCTAGGCCTAGGTGTGTGGAGACACACATCAAATCAAATCAAATTTTATTGGTCACATGCGCCGAATACAACAGGTGCAGACATTACAGTGAAATGCTTACTTACAGCCCTTAACCAACAGTGCATTTATTTTAAACAAAAAAAGTAAGAATAGAACAACAACAACAACAAAAAAGTGTTGAGAAAAAAAAGAGCAGAAGTAAAATAAAGTGACAGTAGGGAGGCTATATATACAGGGGGGTACCGTTGCAGAGTCAATGTGCGGGGGCACCGGCTAGTTGAGGTAGTTGAGGTAATATGTACATGTGGGTAGAGTTAAAGTGACTATGCATAAATACTTAACAGGGTAGCAGCAGCGTAAAAAGGATGGGGTGGGGGGGCAGTGCAAATAGTCTGGGTAGCCATGATTAGCTGTTCAGGAGTCTTATGTTGTACAATATGAGGAAATTAGTCCTAAAAAAGCTTTCCAGTTTCACTGACTCACCCAATGATGCAGCTCACTCACTGGTGATGGCCGATGCGCTAGTGCCAAAAGCCTCTCTCTCTCTCTCGTTCTACTTTGTAAAACAATGCTGTTCGCTCAATAGGCCTATTTGGAAGTTGATAATGTATTTGGTAGCCTACAGCATAGTCTTCTCTTTTCAGCAGGATCCGTTTTCTTTCCAACCTGTGTTTTCCCGCGATTGTATTTGAAATACTGCATGCTGTTTACTGACTGATTTGCCACGTGTTGCCTTGTGATGGGGCTACACATAATCCACAGCTAGGCTTTAAAAAAAGTAACTATTGATCCTCTGTGGCTAAATTATAGGCCTACTCCTAGTGTAATATTCGGAATTATTTAATTTCTTTCTGAACAGACAGCAGTAATTCTATAACTTTGGCAAATGTATTTCAATTTATCAGGGGTTCTACGGTACCTCCAGCACCCTTCCCATTGCTATGATTCTATAAGGAAATAAATGAGTGCAACGCTGGAGAGATGAGAGTTGCAGACTCATGTCTATCATAGCAGAGAGAGGGAGAGAGATCATAGAAAGTGAATGTCCCTCTAGTCCTGTGAGAGATGCAGGCTTTCTTCTCTCTCTCACCACAGCAATGGCCACACGTTGGTCTATATTGGCTACAATGTTGCGCAAACCATAAACCCGGGCCAGCGCAACACTAATCAATTCTTAGAATATCAGACACGTTTTCACATTACTTTTTTTTTTACGGGGCAGGAGAATTACAGAGGAGTCAACTTGAATGAACTCTGCTTGCTTTTATTAGAATTGTTAAATTGCAAACAGTGAAAATTATGTTTCATGCCACGAGAGGTACCGGATCCTGGCAAATGGGTTCCGGAACAAAACAGTCCAAAACTGAGAGGTGCCGGATCCTCGCGTCATGATCCGGCTCAAATGAAAACACTGATTATAACTCTACCTTGGTATTCTAACTGAATGTAGGAACTGTACCTTGGTGTGGCTGGTAGGGTTGTCCAGTAGAAAGGTAGCCTTCATGGCATCGGGGTAGGCACAGGCCCCGTACAGAGACTGGGCGTAATACAGCTTGTACTCCTCCACCTCGGGTGTAGCTGGGTCAGCTGCTCATAGCACTCTGCTGCGTTGGTAAAGTCCTGCATGTGGTAGTAGCAGTACCCCAGCAGAGACAGGGCTGCCCGCGACTGGGAGGAGGAGGAGGAGGAGGAGGAGGATAACAAGTTCAGCACTATAGGGCGATTGACAGTTAAAAAGGCAAATGTTCCTGCGTTCCATGAGACTGCATTCACGGTAAACGCTGCATTCTATCGGCTCAATCGGAAATTCCCTTTACATTTTCAAGAACGCTATAGCGCTGAACTTCGCCGATACGGATTGAATCGAGCCCTAGATGTATTGTCCAATGAGATAGCCTGAGGGACAGTCTGTTTGTGCTATCATGACAACCCCTTGTCACTCATTGGCATGCTAAACATTGGCTTGGTGATGACAGCAATGGAGTTGGCAAGAGCATAAACAGATCTGGGACAAGGCTATAGAAGGAGACAACAGATCTGGGACCAGACTATAGAAGGAGACAACAGATCTGGGACCAGGCTATAGAAGGAGACAACAGATCAGTATGAAAAATGTATGCACTCACTAACTGTAAGTCGCTCTGGATATGAGCATCTGCTAAAATGACTCAAATGTAAAAAATCTGGGACCAGGCTGCCAGTGATGTACACGAATGTCCAATGGATGTGTCTTCTGCTTTATCCCAACCCCTCCGAGCAAGCAGATATGGGTGGTTATCAGACATGGTGGTGTGTTGTGGATCTTAGGGATCCTCTCTAAACATAGCAAGATCTGTAGTATCACAATAATATTATGTGTGTCAGTCGGGTGGACTTTGCCAGATTTGACTATGAACTACTCGCAAATGCAGCATAGCAAATATGCACGTGGATCAGAACTGACTAGGAACAATCTACCTAGAAACTACAACGTATTGAATGAACAGTTCAATACATCTATCAGGTGAAGGTGTGTGTGCAGTGCACTGATGTCAATGAGTCACCTTTACAGGAACAACACACACACACACACACACACACACACACACACACACACACACACACACACACACACACACACACACTACCTTCATCTGTTTCTGCAGTTCATGGCTGAGGATGTGGATGGCCTCTCCATACCGCCCATCTTTGATCTATAGGAGGAGAACAGAGTTAGCAGCTAGTTATAAAATAATACATTAGCTATCTAGCTAGCTATGTTGTCACACGCTTAGTTCGTTAGCTCGCGTTACGCTATAGCCTGAGCCTTGAAATAGAAGGGCCTGTCAAGCTAGCTTAATCAAAGTTAACTAGCTTGTTAAAGCCCCAATTTGTTAATTCGTATTGTAACGTTAGCTAGCTATACGAAAACCACAAGTTCAAATAACCAGTTTCATTAGCTAGCTAGCTATCATGGCTAGCGTTAGTATCCACGGCATGTAACGTTAGCTATGCAAGCGAGCAACTTCTCACCATTTTGTAGACAGTGGCAGTGTATTCGCCGTCTTTAATCGTTGTCACTGTCATGATTTTGCCGCTACATCAACAGTTCTCAAAGGTAAGACTTTTCACGCGGGAAATTCTTGCCGATTCACCAATAATCCCAATTAATGCACCATGTTCTCGGCGTTATTTACTTTTCTACACATTCAACGCACAGGAAGTGTTACTTAGCAACCGTACCGGAAACGGAAACCCTGACGTTGAAGAACTTTAAAACAGCCAATGAGGAGCGTCTGTTGCGAGGTAGGACCATAGAGATTGATAGAGGCCTTTAGTGGCCAAAAGGCTGTTTTGAGCATGGGCAGCACCATTGAGGGCTTCCGCCATTTTAAAGTAGTCAAAGTAGTCAACTGGGTGGGGATTCCTATGGGTTGTAGCACAGACTATCCATTATATTGACCAGAATCTCAAGTGAATCTAACAATGAAAATAAATGTGTTAAAAAATGGAAGGCAGTCGGGAGGAGGCAAGATCAGGTGGGACCATTCTAGCCAATGAGAGGGCAGATATGCGTGTGAACAACAGGCACAACTCAGATATAAAGTATTTTTTCTCAAAGTTGCCAGGATGTCCTACTTATATCAGTACACTCGTAACAACTTAAACATTACGAAACTTCTATTAGATCAAATAAGCCATTAAATGTTTTTGTTAACCAAATTCAACACTCTCATTTACCTCCATACAAAAAAAAGAAAACGCCAAATGTTGGAGAAGACAGATTTTGGGCCCAGCTATCTCTCTCTCTTTGCCTCTTCCGCTGGTTGAAGCCTCAATGGTGCTACCCATTCTGTCACAGATGTGATAATGGCACAGATATAAAGATGAGTCCTCTATCTATCTCTTTGGGTAGGACACTTTTGATGAGATTTAATGCTGTCCATCCCTTGCTTATCAGGATAAGGTATGTTGAGATTTCTATCATGAACAGCTCTATAGAAGTTTAATAAATTATTTTTATTATTATGTTGTGGTGGACTGTGACAATCACTGTATTTAGTATACAAACTGAAAGTGTGCATACTTCCACCTGGAGTGTGTTGTCTGGACAGGTATAAAGCCAAGGTTGTTGATTTACTGACACCTGGAGTGTGTTGTCTGAACAGGTATTTTTAATTTATTTTTTTATTTAACCTTTATTTAACCAGGTAAGCCAGTTGAGAACAAGTTCTCATTTTCAACTGCGACCTGGCCAAGATAAAGCATAGCAGTGCGATAAAAACAACAACACAGAGTTACATATGGGGTAAAAAAAACATAAAGTCAAAAAATACAACAGAAAATATATACACAGTGTGTGCAAATGTAGCAATTTATGGAGGTAAGGCAATAAATAGGCTATAGTGCAAAATAATTACAATTAGTATTAACACTGGAATGCTAGATGTGCAAGATATTATGTGCAAATAGAGATACTGGGGTGCAAATAGAGATACTAGCAGTGATTTATAGATGGCCTGGAGCCAGTGGGTTTGACGACGAACATGTAGTGAGGACCAGCCAACAAGAGCGTACAGGTCACAGTGGTGGGTAGTGTATGGGGCTTTGGAGACAAAACGGATGGCACTGTGATAGACTACATCCAATTTGCTGAGTAGAGTGTTGGAGGCTATTTTGTAAATGACATCGCCGAAGTCAAGGATCGGTAGGATAGTCAGTTTTACAAGGGCATGTTTGGCAGCATGAGTGAAGGAGGCTTTGTTGCAAAATAGGAAGCCGATTCTAGATTTAACTTTGGATTGGAGATTCTTAATGTGAGTCTGGAAGGAGAGTTTACAGTCTAACCAGACACCTAGGTATTTGTAGTTGTCCACATACTCTAGGTCAGACCCGTCGAGAGTGGTGATTCTAGTCGGGTGGGCGGGTGCCAGCAGCGTTCGATTGAAGAGCATGCATTTAGTTTTACTAGTGTTTAAGAGCAGTTGGAGGCTACTGAAGGAGTGTTGTATGGCATTGAAGCTCGTTTGGAGGTTTGTTAACACAGTGTCCAATGAAGGGCCAGATGTATACAAAATGGTGTCGTCTGCGTAGAGGTGGATCTGAGAGTCACCAGCAGCAAGAGCGACATCATTGATATACACGGAGAAAAGAGTCGGCACAAGAATTGAACCCTGTGGCACCCCCATAGAGACTGCCATAGGTCCAGACAACAGGCCCTCCGATTTGACACACTGAACTCTATCTGAGAAGTAGTTGGTGAACCAGGCGAGGCAGTTGTAGTGTCGAGTCAATGTTGCTAATTATTGCTGTTAAACAAAGGAGTCCGCTTATACTGAACTTTCATCATAAGTTTTATTCATATCACAAGATTTCAGCATAAGTTTACAGATGTCATGATCACCCGGAGAGCAGTGTTTTCCAAATTACAATGTCCGCTCTGCTCTTCTTTGTTTAAACCCAGTACTTACAATATTCTCCAAAATATGGGTGGCTCCCTCTACTGTCCAATCCCCTGTCTACAACACACACTCCCTCTCTTCTATAGGGCGTCACTCTAAAACGACTCCTTCTGAAACTAAATAAACATCCTCTCAGGTTCCACTTGAAAACATTAGCAAAGTCATAATCTTAATACACTACATATTTCCCCCCTTCGAGACTAACTAAAAGTCTCGAAAACAAAAAGAATAGGATTATGACTGTCACGCCCTGGCTCTGGGGACTCTGAAATGTTGAGCCAGGGTGTGGATTTTCTATGTTTAGTTTCACGGGGTAGCTTCTATGTTGTGTTTTCTATGTTTTGGGTTTTGTTCTAGATCATATAGATCTATGTTGGTCAGGGTGGTTCCCAATCAGAGGCAGCTGTTGCTCGTTGTCTCTGATTGGGAGCCATACTTAGGTAGGCTGTTTCAGCTATTCTTTGTGGGATCTTGTTCTGATTTGGTTTGTGTTATACCGTAGACGTCACGTTATCGTTGTTGTTTTGATCGTGTGATCATTCTAAATAAATAATATGTTCACCTTCAACGCTGCGCCTTGGTCCGCTTCATCATGTGTCAACGATCGTGACAATGACAAGTAACAATTTATCTTATTGAGTATCTTTAACAATAAACCAAAAACCACTTTTCTCTTGAGTGTAAATACCTTTCTATGAAATATAAACAAATCTTTATGAAGTGTGAATACATCACTATGAAATATGAACAAATCTTTATGAAGTGTGAGAGCGAAAAACCTGTCTGGCAGCCTTCTTTCCAAATATCCATCCATCAATCAAGACAGTAAAATTATCTCACGGCCCCTCTGCCCCAGGCAACCACCTAGGTACTCCAGATCAATTCATAAATCTTTATCAATGCATTTGAAACTATGATGCAATTAAATACACATGAAAGCCCCAGCAAACAAAATACTATCCAAAATGTCCACTCTCAGGCTGGTCGACCCATCGGACCCTACGGTGGATTATCTCTATCCCTGCCTAGACTCCATGTCCCTAAGCTTCCACGAAATAAACAAAAACATCTAAGATCCCCACATGTATCCAATAACATCAAATATCATTCTACAAAAATGAATACCTAAGAATATGACACAAATTATGTATTACACATGCAAATATGTCTATATTTCATTGCAGACACCGGAATGTAGTCCACTACATTTCATCTCCTCAGCAGTCTCGACTTCCAATGCATCTTCGATGATGGAATTGGAACATTTCCACACCTTCCTTGTTCCATCTCCTCCAGTTCCCTTCATATTCTCCTTTCATATTGTCCCTTCATATTGTCCTTGTTTGACTATTTCAATCTCTACATATTCCCCCAAATGCTTCTGGAAGAAAAGAAAAGACCAAACAGTATATTTTGCAAAACAACACATTCAAATTAAAACAACAATATCAACTAAGAATATAAAATGATATATAAATGATAAATGAATCACATTATCCTATTTCCCCCCTTTGATTCATAACAAAATACTAAAATCACACTAATATTGAAAAACATTTGAAAAATTATCAAATAATCAAAATGAATATTTATCCATCAATACTCCATCCAGTCCCACTTGTCCCTCTTCATCCAGATCAGGAACAGTCAACAACGGCATCTGAGTGTTGTCTCCAGGCATCACAACTCCAACCCATCTCAATATCATAGCCTTCTCAAAGGTCAGTAACAAATGACAAAAGGGGCCAGTGTTTAATCAGGGGGGCACACATAAAAAAACTGGCAACACATGATATTCAAAGATTATAAACTTTATTTTACTTTAAAATCATATGACATTTATTATAACACGTATTTTGTACAAGAGTGCAGATGCAAGAGAGATAGTGCCATAAAAAAATAAATTAAAAAAAATAAAAAAAAAGTACAGGGTACAAATACAGGGTTCATATTCAATGTGAACAAAACTCCAGGATACAACAAAGGGTACAACAATGTGCCATTTCCTATTTATGGAAGCCCCACTACTGTGGACAGTTGATTCCACATTTTGTTTTAAGAAAGAAAACTTTCTGAGTGATTTATAAACAAAACACACTACCCTGTATCCATTTAGGTAAAATAAACCAAATCAGAAAAGAAATTCAATTCAAAGAGGCTTTACTAGCATGACCATATTGACATACAGTATTGCTAAAGCACATAAACAGGGAAACGTGTTACACATTAACATCCAGTAGTCCAATAGGATGCAGACAATAAACATTAAGTTAACATTCGTTTAAAAGCAACAATCATGTCAACACAATGTAGCAATATGAACAACACTGATGGATATCAGCAACAACATGAAAACAAGAATATTACAGGTGTCTGTGTGTGTGTCTGTGTCTTTGTGTACTTCACTGTCAGTTGATGAGCAGGTGTACAAAAAAAGGCTTTACAACATATATGGGCAAGTCCATTTAGGACAGCACATTTCCACCATAGTTCACATTAGGAAAAAATGACAGCATGAATGCTCACTAAACAAACATATACTACATATACCTTTTTATACACATTTATACACGGCGGTTGTGCTCTCTGGCAAAACGGTCCACAAATACATCAAGATCCAGAGCCTTGGCCCTTCTGGACTCTATGCTCAGGACACCAAGATCACTGAGTCTCTCATCACTAGTGGTGGACCGCAGGAAGGTTTTTATCAGTTTCAGTGTGGAGAAACTGCGTTCGCAAGAGGCTGAGCTTACAGGAAGGGTTACAGCAATCTTGCACAGTCTAAAGAGCTCAAAGAAAACTTCCCTGTATGGCTCAATAAAACAAACCAGCTCAACTGTACTGCATGGCTTTTTGACTTCACCACTCTGTATTTTTCTGTCCAAAACTCTCTTAAATTGATGGAGCTCATGCCCTAAATCATCAATGTCTGCATTATACAAACGGCCAAATGAAAAAACATTGCTCTCCTTTAAAAAGGTATCACTCTGGGGACTGAGAGACTGTATGCTTCTCATGAGCTCACAGTTTGTATTGGAGAAACGTCTGTTCAACTCATTGAGCATGCTGTCAATTACAGGATAGAAAAATGATGTGAGAAACATATCTTTGTCACGTTCTACCTCCCTCTGACCAACAGTGCTTAGCGTGCAGTAGCCACTGAGTCTAGAGCTCAGCATTTTCTGACGTTTCGCCACTGACCTTGTTGCAGAATCACACTGCTCACAAATATTCAATGCTTCATCCCACAACTCATCAAAGAAAGACTCCTGCCTGTGGTCTTTCAATGTCAGGACTAAAGCATTTACTAAGTCAACAGCACTTGACAGATCAACAGTTTGTGACTGTAACATGTCAGACAATAGCTTTGTCTCCCCAAACAACTTACGCAGAGTAACAAGATGCACAACAAATTCTAGGTCAATTTGAGCAAGAAGACCTCGGGCCTCAACAGTTCTTTCACCATGACGTTCTTGAGCAATCTCTTGCAGTAGTCGTTTAAGGGCAGGTAGAGTGTCCATGATATTACGTAGGGCTAGAAATCGGCATGACCAACGTGTGTCGCTTAAACGTTGCAGCTCTCTGGTTCTGCCATACATTTCTCTTTGGAGAGACAGCCATTTTGGGTGCACATATGAGGAAGAAGTAAACATATAAAGACTCTGTAACAAAGAAAAAAACTCCTCCGTTTCTGGGACACTTTTGACTACATCAACTAACACTAAATTCAGACAATGAGCACTACAATGGACGTAGAAGGCAAATTTAGCCTGTTCTTTGATCCTTGCCTGAACCCCTGAATGCTTACCGCTCATAACGGCAGCGCCATCGTACGCTTGGCCTACGAGGTTATTTTTGTAGTCCAGGCCATAACGTTCCAGTAAGTGTACTATTTTTCCAGTAAGCCCTGCTGCATCTAACCTCTCTGCAGATTCAAAATGGAGAAAACTCTCCTTAATGGCCCCATTGTAATAGTACCTGAGTGTGAAGGACATCTGTTCTTTTTTTGAAATATCCTTTGTTTCATCTGCCATGACGCTAAAAACCTCACTTTTCTTCACTTCTTCTATGATTTCAGACCGAACCATTTCTGCCAAACAACCCAAAACCTCATTCTGGATGATCTTGCTTGTGTACTTTGCATTGTGAATGGAAGTTAATCTTCTCTTAACAAGTTGGTCGTGGTTAGCAACTGTGTTAAGAATTTCCCTAAAGTTTCCTTTGTTAGTGGACCCTTCAGATTCATCATGTCCTCTTTGTGCTATGTTTTGTGTAGCTGTAAGCAACAGCACTTCCCCAACTGTTTTAATGTATGCCTGATTTTCTTGTACTTGTTTAGTGTGTTCTTTGTCAAGGAGATCTGTTAGTGTTGCGTCAGTTCTAACAGCTCTTTGATAATCCCTCCATGCGATCATTGCACACTTGTGTCGTTCAGACTTTGCATGTAGTGAAAACCCTGCATTTCTCATAGTTGCCTTTTTCCAGTTTGTAAAACCAGGTGTTGAAACAAAAACGGTGTCTGGGGCATTTGGTGTGCTAAAATGTCTACATGCATAGCAACATGTAGAGTCCGTCATTACAGAATACTCAAGCCATGGATGAGTAGTGTACCAGTTTGGTCTGAAGCTTCGTCTTCTGTCCCCCATCAGTGTGGTTGGGAATATCTTCAAGTTCGGCTGTACTGGTACGTCATACTTAGACTTGCTGATATCTGAAGAAGATGGACAGTAAACATAGGGCACAACTACAACATTTATTTACTGTATATCTGCATGTATTTCAAAATGTAGGCAAAGTATTTACTTAAAAAAAAAAACAGAGCCATATTGACACAAAAAAGAATTAACAGCAGAAAGCAGCATTTTAAGGACACCCAGCAGGCCTACCATTACATTGTAATTGCATTGCTTTGCAAATAGTAAGAACCTTCCTCATCACAAAACTGATGGTGCAGTACTTGATCCACATGGATCCACTTGCTGTCCCTCTGGCTGTTCATCTCTCTGTCCCTGTATGCTTTCTTCTTCATGCTTCTCACCCTCTTCTTCATTCTCCTCGCCCTCTTCTTCATTCTCCTCACCCTCTTCTTCATCCTCCTCACCCTCTTCTTCATCCTCCTCACCCTCTTCTTCATCCTCCTCACCCTCTGGAATTTCCCTCTCTTTGTCAGACCCCTCACTTTCATCACATGCTGGCTCTCCCTCTTCCTCAACTTTCTCAAAACCTCGATTTGTTTCTCTCACTAACATAAATGTCTGGTCTCGATTTGTTAGCCTACTAACATTTGGATATTTGCTTCTGCTTCGATGAGTTTGCTTAGATATGATTACATTTCTAAACAAATCGAGACCAGACATTTAAAAACTTGATTTGATTTATGTGTGAGGAACAAAAGGAACATGTAGGCTATGTGCAAGAACAACAAGTCACTTATGATATTAAATCGTTTTGCTTACCTTCGAGTCGAAGGCAAATCGTAGCTCCTCTCGCAAATAGTAGTTGCTGAGCTCTCATTCACCGAAGCAGCACCACACGTGGCAGATGGCAGGATACAGTTTTTGGGTGCGCCACTCTAATTTACCCGTGTAGAACGTTGCCGTGTAGAGCGTTGCATTAGTTCCGCTTTTGGCGCTCGCGTGTAAAATAGTTATAAATTCATAATTTTTTATTTGGTCAGCACGGGGGGGCCACAGGGGTGGCCAGGGACATTTCCAGGGAGGCACGGGCCTCCCCCGGCCTCCGTGTAAAACCGCCACTGTGTCCTAGAGTTCCTTCAACCCTAGTTTTCTTAACTTTTTAATCTGACTTTTTCTCCTAACTTTTTCAAAAACCATTTCACTGATTCATTCACAAATTCCTCTCCCACCAAATTTTAGAATATGTGATCGGGTAATCCCCACCTGCTTCTGACTTGGCAAACGATCGAACAAACGATCGAACATCTTGGCAAATGATCGAACATCTTTTAGCCTAGTTTGAAATCTCTTGGTGTAGGAATGTAACCAAGAATAACAGTCACCCTCTGTAAACATTATTTTTCAGACAGATTGTGCACCTTCCTATCATATAGTCAATCTGTTCAAACAAATATGGTTCCCAAAAACCCTACTCCTTTATGATCTTACTATCCTCATGGTTTCTCCCAAAACAACAATTGATTCCTACTCTAACGATTTTCCTATTGTCTTCAAAACACCTGCTTTTGAAAGTCCTTCAATTTCTGGTTCAATCCCTTGGATTGCTTCATCTTTCAATGGATACTGATTCTTCCAAGGAGGTCTGGCTCCTAAAAATCTTCACTCCTCCAAATCGCCAAATTCTCTTTCATCGGTACGAAAACAGCTTTCTCTGCTTCTGTCATCATTTCTCCTATTTGCTTCTGGTCATAGTCTTCCGAAACCAACAAGGTCACATGTGGCACACTCTTCTCAATCTCAAATTCTTTATTCAGATAATCATCTGTGTTTATCTTCATAGCTGCTCCTTGTGGTCCTAAAATAATGCAACTTGAGCTAAGTTGAACATTCTTAGGTTGATGACTCAACCATTCCTCTGAGTCTGGTTGGGCAGCATTCTTGAAATACTTGAGCGTACAATGAAATGGATATTCCGGAAGCCTCGCATCTGGCATATTTGCAACAATAAATCTCTCCCATATCTTAGCCTGCTTCAAAAAATCTTCACTGAGATTTCCAATCCAGAATACTGAAGACGAATCCATCTCTGTCATCATCAACAATTTGTAAACCTTTTCCTTTGGCACTTCTACCAGACAGCCGTCTGGTGTACATCTTATTGTACAGTTCAACTTACACAATGCATCTCTTCCCAACAATGCAATATGTATATGTTCTGATACCAGTATGGGTATTGTAATTTTCTTTTCATAGCAGATCTCAAATTGGTTCCTTAAGAGTAATCAGCTGTTTTACTCCCTCGAATCCCTATCCTAATTAGTTAATTTTACATAGTGAGATGTGTAACCTCTTTAGGCTGAACACATATAAAAGCTTTTCCACTATCACTTCTCATAGTCCTTTGTTTTCACTTAAATTGTTAGATATTTTTCCTTCCTAATTGGTGCTACCAGCTGACACCCCCCTTTGGATCTTCTAGGCACTCTAGAATCCTTGCTCCTTTAAGGGTTCACCTGTCCTCCAGATTATCTTCACTTGCTCCTGTATCTTCCTCTGAAATTCTTTCTCTCCAGAAACTATCTATGGATATGAAACAACTTGTACCACTTGTTGTGGCTGGTACAATTGCATTTGACCTTGTTCAGTTGAAGCTGTAGCAGTGATTGTTGATTTGGTTCACCCTGATTCTTCATAACCAAAGCTTCTCTTCTCCTTCTTATTCTCCACCAGTTGTATTTGATTGAGTTTTCTGAGAGTTTCTTGGTCCTGCTCTTTCTTGTTGTTGACATATCAGTATTCTTCAAAAGGTTATATTCTAAGTTCTGTCCTCGAAATATCATCTTCCATCATCTTCTTACTAGTGGCCTTTTTCCTTGGCCTCAATGTATATTTTTCTCAAATTCTTGGGATTCTTTTCTCAGCAGTTTCTTCTTCTGTATCTTCAGCTTCTTGAGTTGTTCCTCCAGTTCTTTTACTTCTCCTAAATCATTCGCTTTATCCAGGCATGATACGCATCGGTCTATATCTCTTTCTATTTCTTCTGTGCTAGTCATTGTTGGATAAAATCCTCTTGAATATGAAGCACCTTTAATGGTCGTTTCTGCTTGTCCTCTCTCTATTATTCGTTCATCTTCATCTCTGATGCAATAATCACCCTCCTGGATGATCACCGGAAGCTGAGGATAGACGTCCTTAAGCTCTACTTCTTTCTCATAAGGTGGGGGTCTTTTTGCTAAATCCGTATGTGAGAAAGGTATACTGACTTCTGCCATTAGTTTTTCTGTCGCCTTCTCTTCCTTTAGCATTTTATCTATACCTTTGTTTCTCTTATCGTTGGTATCTTTCATCAGTTTTTGTCCTTCATCTTCAGAGGGGCCACCACTGTGCTGAAACCCCTAATGAAGCGGCTGAAATATTTTGCAAAACCTAGGAAGCGCTGCAACACCTTGATGTTGGAGGGAACAGGCCACAACCGTACTGCACTGACCCTGTGTTCTTCCATCTCCACTCCCGCGGTGGATATCCGATAGCCCAGGAAAGAAACTGCCTGCTGGAAGAAAAGGCACTTCTCCACCTTGGCGTACAGGTGATGCCATATCAGCCTCTCCAAAACGGACCTGACATGAGAGACATGTTGCTCGCGTGTAGTGGAGTACACCAAGATGTCGTCTATGTACACCACTAAAGAGCGACCCAACATGTCTCTAAACACTTCGTTAATGAAGGATTGGAACACAGAGGGTGCATTTGTAAGGCCGTAGGGAATTACCCTGTATTCGTAGTGCCCGGTGCTGGTGCTGAAGGAGGTCTTCCATTCATCCCCCTCTCTGATGCGCACCAGGTTATAGGCACTGCGTAAATCCAATTTAGTAAAGTACTTTGCACCGTGCATCTGTTCGATCACAGTGGGTATGAGAGGCAGGGGATAACTGAATTTACCCGTAGCCTTTTTCAGTGTCCGGTAATCGATATAGGGGCGGAGACCTCCGTCCTTCTTCTTCACGAAAAAAAAGCTGGAAGAGGCCGGAGAGGTTGACGGACGGAGGAATCCTTGGGCCAGCACCTCCTGGATGTAGACCTCCATGGTTTCAGTCTCTGCATGCGAGAGAGGGTAGATGTGCCCCCGCGGGAGGGTAGAACCAGGCAGTAGGTCGATAGTGCAGTCCCATGGGCGATGAGGGGGCAGGCACGTGGCACGAGTCTTCGAAAAAGCCACCTGTAGGTCCCTGTATTCCTCCGGGATAGGGACGTGGGTGGCCTGGTCCGGACTTTCCACGGAGGTGGCACAGATAGACACCGAGAGACACCTCCCCTGACACTCCTGCGACCAACCCAACAACCTCCTCTCTGTACATTATATACTGGGGTTCTGCAACTGTAACCAGGGGAGACCTAAAACTACGGGTTGTGCAGGAGAGTCTAAGATGAGAACGTGATGCGTTCATGGTGGTTGTGATCAACTGTGAGGGAAATGGGAATCATGGTCTGGCTCACCAGTCCTGTTCCTAGGGGACGGTTGTCTAGGGCATGGACTGGGATAGGGGGTTGTAAAGGGACTAGAGGAATGAGTAATGATAAGGCTACTGACCGGTCTAGGAAATTGCCTGCAGCACCAGAGTCTACTAGGGCAGGACTCAGTGGGGGACCAGGATAGTCAGGGAAGGTGACAGGGAGGAGAACGGGCTGGATGGACAGAGAGGAGCAAGGCACGTCCACGCCTACCTGGGAAGGTGCAAGAGCGCTCCCCGGCTCCAGAGCCCGGCCTGTCAGCACTGAAATCACCAAGGCCACCTTGTCCCTCTCGGAGGCCGTCCCGGCATGACGTGCAAGGTGGAGGTCACACTGCAGGAGAAACACCCTACAGTGAGCTGGGGTGCCGTCAAACAGACGCTGTTCTGGACCCCTGGCGCAGACGGAGGAGACGCTCACCTCACTCTCGGCCCTCTGTTGGGTGGTCGTAAATGGCACGGAAGAGTTGGGTGAAGCGCTCATAGGACTGTACTTCTGGACCGTCCCTCTCCCAGAGCACGGCGCTTGTAATGCCAGGGTAGTGGGTTCGATCCCCGGGACCACCCATACACAAAAATGTATGCACGCATGACTGTAAGTCGCTTTGGATAAAGCATCTGCTAAGTGGCATATTATTATTATTAATGATGACGAGACAAGTCCGGCGTTGATGAGTGAAGGGCGTTTGCCAGCAGCAGGTTCGGCAGCAGCTAGAAGGCCGGGGTTGATGAGTGAAGGGCGTTTGCCAGCAGCAGGTTCGGCAGCAGCTAGAAGGCCGGGGTTGATGAGTGAAGGGCGTTTGCCAGCAGCAGGTTCGGCAGCAGCTAGAAGGCCGGGGTTGATGAGTGAAGGGCGTTTGCCAGCAGCAGGTTCGGCAGCAGCTAGAAGGCCGGGGTTGATGAGTGAAGGGCGTTTGCCAGCAGCAGGTTCGGCAGCAGCTAGAAGGCCGGGGTTGATGAGTGAAGGGCGTTTGCCAGCAGCAGGTTCGGCAGCAGCTAGAAGGCCGGGGTTGATGAGTGAAGGGCGTTTGCCAGCAGCAGGTTCGGCAGCAGCTAGAAGGCCGGGGTTGATGAGTGAAGGGCGTTTGCCAGCAGAAGGTTCGGCAGCAGCTAGAAGGCCGGCGATGCCGAACGCCTGAGCTGGACAGGAGGGGGAGCCAAAGAGCCTGAGCTGGACAGGAGGGGGAGCCAAAGAGCCTGAGCTGGACAGGAGGGGGAGCCAAAGAGCCTGAGCTGGACAGGAGGGGGCGCCAAAGCCAAGGCTGGACAGGAGGGGGAGCCAAAGAGCCTGAGCTGGACAGGAGGGGGAGCCAAAGAGCCGAGCTGGACAGGAGGGGGAGCCAAAGAGCCTGAGCTGGATAGGAGGGGGCGCCAAAGCCAAGGCTGGACAGGAGGGGGAGCCAAAGAGCCTGAGCTGGACAGGAGGGGGAGCCAAAGCAAAGGCTGGTGTGACAGGTAAGACATTTAAGTAAATACATGTTATTCCCTTCAGTAAGATATTTCAGTAAATACATGTTATTCCCTTCAGTAAGATATTTCAGTAAATACATGTTATTCCATTCAGTAAGGTATTTCAGTAAATACATGTTATTCCATTCAGTAAGATATTTCAGTAAATACATGTTATTCCATTCAGTAAGGTATTTCAGTAAATACATGTTATTCCATTCAGTAAGATATTTCAGTAAATACATGTTATTCCATTCAGTAAGGTATTTCAGTAAATACATGTTATTCCATTCAGTAAGATATTTCAGTAAATACATGTTATTCCATTCAGTAAGATATTTCAGTAAATACATGTTATTCCACTCAGTAAGGTATTTCAGTAAATACATGTTATTCATTCAGTAAGGTATGCATAAATGACTGTTTTAATAAGCATTTCTGGAAAGGTATTTCCGACAACTGAAAAACACTGTGCTGACTAAAACCCAGAAATTCATGTATGATGTGTGTGCAATTTTGTTTTCGTGTTGAACAACCACCTTTTCATTGTGAATAAGCTTGGACTCTCCTAAATAACGGTTAATAAAAATAAAGTCTGGTGTCTTCAACCAACAACCCAAATAGAACAAATTTCAGAAACACTGATGTCAATGTAGATCAGTGAGAGTGGTAAATGCACAGATATCCAGTTAAATGAGTGTTTTAATATATAATTGTATGGGTGAATTTAGTGGCGCCAGATGCTGTGGCCTGCCTCTGCTCGGGGACACGTGTGGGCAAAACACAGTCAGGACAGAACTGTGAGGAAAGAGAGAAAGATGGAACAGTTGGAACAGAATATCCCACATTCAGAACACAGTGGACCTCAGGGCAGGGGTAACCCAAACCACACACGACACCGCCAAGGAGTCTCTCTCTCTGTCTCTCTCTCTCTCTGTCTCTCTCTCTCTCTCTCTCTCTCTCTCTCTCTCTCTCTCTCTCTCTCTCTCTCTCTCTCTCTCTCCCACTCTCTCTCTCTCTCTCTCTCTCTCTCTCTCTCTCTCTCTCTCTCTCTCTCTCTCTCTCTCTCTCTCTCTCTCTCTCTCTCTCTCTCTCTCTCTCTCTGTCTGTCTGTCTGTCTGTCTGTAGAGGGTGTGTGCTTTCTGTTTATATAGTGAATCCCACAGCAGTCAGAGAGCTATCCTATGTGCTGCTGTGGTGGCAGACTCAGTAGGAGTTGAGACTGAGGCCCAGTGAAGAAGCAGTAGGAGTTGAGATACAAGGAAAACACTATCTTCATCAACCAGGTACGTACACCAGGTGGCTAGTTCTTTGCTTGCTGTTTGAGGTCTTGGCTGTAACTGTAAAACACATGCTGGGCTTTATAAAAACACGTAAGAGACTGGAGACAATGATGAACACCATGGGGCTGGTTTCCTGGACACAGATTAGTCCTGGTCACTTTCATTGAAGTATCTCCATTGAGCATTAGTCCAGGACTAGGCTTCATCTGTGTCTGGGAAACTGGCCCTAAAAATGTGTTCACAGTAACTGCTTAACAGACTGTATGCATGCAAGTTTAAATGTTGAGACACAAAGTGAGGAGTATGTAATGTTGCCCTGCTGAAAGGTTAGACTGCAGCCTGTGTCCCAAACAGTGTTACTTTGGACCACTATAGGGAGTAGGGTAACATTTGGAACATATTCATATTTAACCTCAGTGGAATGTATCTCAGAACTATGTAATGTAATGTCAAACACAAATATATGATTGTGATAATGAAGACAGGGAGTCTGTGATGAATATCTTCGGGGAGGGAATCTGCAAGGACATGCACAGAGTGAGGGATAGGAATTACAAGAAAGAGAAGAACTGAAGCATAGAGGCACACAAAGAGAGAGAGAGAGAGAGGGGGGAGAGAGAGAGAGGGGAAGAGAGAGAGAGCGAGGAGGGGAGAGAGAGAGAGAGAGGGGGGGGGAGAGAGAGAGGGGAAGAGAGAGAGGGGGGAGAGAGAGCGAGAGAGAGAGAGAGAGAGAGGGGGGGGGGGGAGAGAGCGAGACAGAGGGGGAGAGGGGGGGAGGGGAAGAGAAAGAGAGAAGCTGAGGCACATACAGAGAGAGAAGAACAGCAAAACAAACCGGAGCTCTGAAACTCTGAAACAGTATAAACATACACTGAAATGCAAGAAATTGAATTATACCAGTAAGACACATGATGAAATTGAAAACGCAATTGACCAAAATCAGTTCTGGGACATGTGGAACAATTTAAGCACGACAAAGCCACAATAATTAGCCGTGGAAGGATTTTGGAAAACTTATTTTGATAATCTATACAAAAACATCCCACAAAAAGACTTACAAAAGAACCAATTAGAAATTCAAGAAAAATGTAACATCATTGAATCCGTCATTAAAAACAACCAAAATCCATGACATTACTCAATAACCCAACAAGAACTAAATGAAAAGCTCAAATCTATAAAACCAAAGAAGGCTTGTGGTCTAGATAACATCAGAAATGAAATGCTGAAAAACAGCATACCTGAGTTGCAAAATGCTGTGCTTAAATTGTTCAACATGGTACTAACTTCTGTCTGCTTCCCTGATGTCTGGAACCAGGGGCTCATCTCCCCTATCCACAAAAGTGGAGACAAATCAGACCCCAATAATTACAGGGGAATATGCGTAAACAGCAACTTGGGAAAGATTTTCTGTAGCATTTTGGAATTCAAGAATTCAAACCTTTCTTCGAGAAAAATATGTAATAAGTAAATGTCAAATTGGCTTTCTCCCCAACCATCGCACTACTGACCATATATACAGCGTACACACACACTAATTAATAAAAACGTCCACCAAAAGAGGGCAAAATCTTTGCTTGCTTTGTTGACTTAAAAAAAGTATTTGATTCTACTTGACATGAAGGTCTACTCTTCAAAATTCTCCAAAGTGGGCTTGGTGGTAAGGTGTATGAATTAATAAAATGTATGTACACACAAAACAAGTGTGCAATAAAAATCTAAAACCAAAGAACATAATTATTTTCGCAACGTCGAGGTGTGATACAAGGCTGCAGTTTGAGTCAAAACCTTTTCAACATTTATATAAATGAATTAGCAGACATGTTGGACCATTCTGCAGCCCTAGGACTCACACTATTTGACACAGAGGTAAAATACCTGCTATATGCTGATGACTTGGTTTTTCTATCTCCAACCAAAAAAGGTCTTCAACAGAACCTCAATATTCTAGAGCAATATTACCATAATTGGGCCCTGGCAGTACATTTCAAAAAAACTAAAATCATGATTTACCTGAAAACCCCCAGATGTCAGAAACACAAATATAAATTCACCTTGAACAACATCATAATTGAACAGACTAAAAATTACTCATACCTCGGTCTGACCATATCTGCATCGGGAAACTTTAATATGGCAGTGAATGCACTCAAAGAAAAAGCCTGCAGAGCATTGTATGCAATAAAAATGAAATATTTGAAAGAGAAAGAGAGAGAGAGAGACCGAGAGAGAGAGAAAGAAAGAGCAATTCAGTTATTGAACCCATTGCCCTTTATGGTTGTGAGGTCTGGGGTCCGCTCACCAACTGTAACGAGTGTCAGTGTAATGCAGTGGATCGAAGTCAGGCGCAGGACACAGAACTCGAAGAATTGTACTTTACTGAAAATGAGTAAAGAATACAATACAGAAATATCTCCACACAGGGAGGAACTAACCCGCTCACCAATGACACACGAAACGAAAACAACCACGCACAAAACACATTGGGAGCCACTGGGTTAAATAGGGAAGGCGTGATTACAATAATGGGCAACAGGTGTGTGACAATAGACAACAGGTGCAACATAGAAACAGAGAACATAGATCGGCAGCAGCTAGTATTCCGGTGATGACGAACGCCGAAGCCTGCCCGAGCAAGGAGGAGGGGCAGCCTCGGCAGAATCCGTGACACCAACCAAGAATTCACAAAATGGGACAAACGCCAAATTGAGACTCTGCATGCAGAATTCTGCAAAAAGATCCTCTGTGTACCACGAAAAACACCAAATAATGCATGCAGAGCAGAATTAGGCCGATACCCGCTAAGAGCCGTTAAATTCTATAACCACTTAAAAGGAAGCAATTCCCAAACTTTCCATAACAAAACCATCACCTACAGAGAGATTAACTTGGAGAAGAGTCCCCTAAGCAAGCTGGTCCTGGGGCTCTGTTCACAAACACAAACAGACCCCACAGAGCCCCAGGACAGCATCACAATTAGACCCAACCAAATCATGAGAAAACAAAAAGATAATTACTTGACACATTGGAAAGAATTAACAAAAAAACAGAGCAAACTATAATGCTATTTGGCCCTAAACAGAGAGTATACAGTGGCAGAATACCTGACCACTGTGACTGACCCAAACTTAAGGAAAGCTTTGACTATGTACAGACTCCGTGAGCATAGCCTTGCTATTGAGAAAGGCCGCCGTAGGCAGACCTGGCTCTCAAGAGAAGACAGGCTATGTGCACACTGCCCACAAAATGAGGTGGAAACTGAGCTGCACTTCCTAACTTCCTGCCAAATGTATGACCATATTAGAGACACATACTTCCCTCAGATTTACAGAGATCCACAAAGAATTCGAAAACAAACCCAATCGTGATAAACTCCCTTATCTACTGGGTGAAAAACCACAGTGTGCCATCACAGCAGCAAGATTTGTGACCTGTTGACACAAGAAAAGGGCAACCAGTGAAGAACAAACACCATTGTAAATACAACCCATATTTATGTTTATTTATTTTCCCATTTGTACTTTAACTATTTGCACATTGTTCTAACACTGTATATAGACATAATATGACATTTGAAATGTCTTTATTCTTTTGGACCTTCTGAGTGTAATGTTTAATATTAATATTTATTGTTTATTTCACTTTTGTTTGCTATCTACTTCACTTGCTTTTGCAATGTTAACATATGTTTCCCATGCCAATAAAGCCCTTAAATTGAAAGAGAGAGAGAGAGAGAGAGAGAAAGCGAGAGAGAGAGAGAGAGAGAGAGAGAGAGAGAGAGAGAGAGAGAGAAGCTGACGTGGTTATGGTGTTGTCTCTACATGTCCGATCTCTCCTTCCCCTCAGAGAGTCTGCATCTCTAATGGAACCCTATTCCCTATATACTGAAGTGCACTACTTTTGACCAGAGCCTATAGGTTGGCATTTGGGACACAGACTGGGACAGGTACCTTATACACTGAACAAAAATATAAATGCAACATGCAACAATTTCTAAGATTTTACTGTGTTACAGTTCATATAAAGAAATCAGTCAATTGAAATAAATAAATTAGGCCCTAATCTATGGATTTCACATGACTGGGAATACAGATTTGCATCTGTTGGTCACAGATACCTTTAAAGAAAGTGGATCAGAAAACCAGTCAATATCTGGTGTGACCCCCATTTGCCTCACGCAGCGCCACACATCTCATTCACATAGTTGATCAGGCTGTTGATTGTGGCCTGTGGAATAATGTCCCCCTCCTCTTCAATGGCTGTGCGAAGTTGCTGGATATTGGCAGGAACTGGAACATGCTGTCGTACACGTCGATCCAGAGCATCCCAAACATGCTCAATGGGGTGACATGTTTGGTGAGTACTCAGGCCATGGAAGAACTGGGGGACTTTCAGCTTCCAGGAATTGTGTATAGATCCTTGTGACATCAGTCCTTGCATTATCATGCTGAAACATGAGGTGATGGCGGCGGATGAATAGCATGACAATGAGCCTCAGGATCTTGTCACGGTATCTCTGTGACGGTTTCTGACAGTTTGTGCAGAAATTCTTCAGTTGTGCAAACCCACAGATTTATCAGTTGTCCGGGCGGCTGGTCTCAGACGATCCCGCAGGTGAAGGAGCCGGATGTGGAGGTCCAGGGCTGGCATGATTACACGTGGTCTGTGGTTGTGAGGCCGGTTGGATGTATTGCCAAATTCTCTAAAACAACGTTGGAGGCGGTTTATGGTAGACAAATTGAATTCTCTGGCAACAGCTCTGGTGGACATTCCTGCAGTCTGATTGCCAATTGCACGCTCCCTCAAAAACCTGAGACATCTGTGGCATTGTGTTGTGTGTGTTGTGTGACAAAACTGCACATTTTAGAGTGGCCTTTTATTTCCACAGCACAAGGTGCACCTGTGTAATAATCATGCTGTTTAATTAGCTTCTTGATATGCCACACCTGTCAGGTGGATGGATTATATTAGCAAAGGAGAAATGCTCACTAACACATTTGTGCACAAAATTTAAGCGAAATAAGCTTTTTGTGTGTGTGCAACATTTCTGGGATCTTTTATTTCAGCAAATGAAACATGCTGATTTTTATATTTTTGTTCAGTGTAGTTACGAGCCCCCTCAGGACTCACCTGCGCCCATATTCATGAAGTGTCTCAGAGCAGGAATGCTGATCTAGGATCCATTTTTGCCTTTTAAATCATAACGAAAAGATTATATGGACACATTGTATGAATCAGATCCCAGACCAGCACTGTGTACCTGGATAAGAGAGTCTGTTAAAATGTACAACACAATAACACGCATAGCAGGAAGAGAATCAACACTGGAATAAAGACTGATTATGATAGTATGTTTATCTATGATAAAATAGTAAGTAGCCAGAACATTATTCCTTATAGTCATTTTGACCCGATCCCTACGGGGGAAGCCATACTTTGACCTGTCTGTGGTCATGATAGATCTGATCTTGGGTCAGCTTCACCTTTCCGCATCCTAACCTCAACCAGCATGGTTCAAATCACAACACTGTCCTTACATCAAATGGCACCCTGTTTCCTATATAGCACACTACTTTTGACCAGAGCCATAAGCAGTGGACTATACCGGTCCATTGGGCACTGGTAAAAAAAACTGTGCGCTGTATATGGCATAGGGTGCCATTTGGGATCCGAACTTCCTCCAACTCCTTCTGGGCTCCTCACAGGTGTAGGTGTGAAGGACCGTAACCATGGTACCCAAGCGAGGCAAGACGACTCTGCTGCTGCTGCTCCTGGTCGTCGCCACGACAGCGGTGATGGGACAGAGGCGCGAGCGTCGCCCGGCAACCACAGACGAATGGAACTACAGGGATGGCTGTGAGCTTGATGTTTCCCGGGTTGTGTCCTAAATGTCACCCTATTCCATTACATAGTGAAATAGGGTGACATTAGGAACACAAGCTCTGTTTTTACTGGTGTGTGTAAATGACAAAATTGTTAGTGAAATCAATCCACTTTTGTGGAATCACAATGCGAGAGACGTAGAAACAGGCTGCGAGAGACAGAAACACTATTTTGTTAATTAACCGTCTGTCTGTCTGTCTGTCTGTCTGTCTGTCTGTCTGTCTGTCTGTCTGTCTGTCTGTCTGTCTGTCTGTCTGTCTGTCTGTCTGTCTGTCTGTCTGTCTGTCTGTCCATCTCTATGTCTGTCCGTCTGTCTGTCTGTCCGTCCGTGGTTTCTAGCGGAGAAGGTAAACATGCGTGGGGTGTCCAACCTCACTCAGGTTCTGGACAACTGGAGGTTTGACATCCTCACTCAGATGAAGACACTGCTCAAGGACGACCACCAGTCACTACTGCCCGACTACGCCAGGTAGAGGGGGAGGAGGGGAGAGAGGAGGAGGGGGATGGGGTGGATGGACAGGAAGGGGGGAGAGAGAGGAGAGAGGAGGAGGGGGATGGGGTGGATGGACAGGAAGGGGGAGAGAGAGGAGAGAGGAGGAGGGGGGTGGGGTGGATGGACAGGAAGGGGGGAGAGAGAGGAGAGAGGAGGAGGGGGGTGGGGTGGATGGACAGGAAGGGGGGAGAGAGAGGAGAGAGAATGTTTTTGAGAAAAAGAGAGTGTGTGGGTGTGAGTGTGTGGGTGTGAGAGAAAAAGATAAACAATGTGGTTAACCTTTGTTTTAGTTGTGGATGAAATTAATGAATTCACAACTAAAAAGTGATCTCCTTTTGATTTCATTTAGCAGACGGCAAAATAAAAACTTGTCTGTATTGTGCTGGAGAATAGCTGAAACTGAGTCAGACATTGTCATAACAACACTCGAATACTGCAATTTGATTTGCTAAAATAGAACGTATCATTATGGTTAGACAGGGAAAGAGGTTAAAAAGGCAGTTAGTCCCAACCCAAATGGCACCATATTCTCTATATAGTGCACTACATTTAAACAGAGCCCTACGGGCCCCTCTTCCCTATGGCCCCTGGTCTAAAATAGTGCACTACATAGGGAATAGGGTTCCATTTGGGAGATGGTTAATGTTCCACACAGCACAGAGCAACGGAAAGTTTCCTCTCTCTGGTTTGGAAGTGAGTCATCTCTCTGGCAACAGGGAAATATAACTACCACTGCTCACTTTATATTATGTTCTCTTCCCCTCTCCATCCTTTTATTACTCTACTCTCTCTGACTCCCTCTCCTCTCCTCTCCTCTCCTCTCCTCTCCTCTCCTCTCCTCTCCTCTCCTCTCCTCTCCTCTCCTCTCCTCTCCTCTCCTCTCCTCTCCTCTCCTCTCCTCTCCTCTCTCTGACTCCCTCTCCTCTCCTCTCCTCTCCTCTCCTCTCCTCTCCTCTCCTCTCCTCTCCTCTCCTCTCCTCTCCTCTCCTCTCCTCTCCTCTCCTCTCCTCTCCTCTCCTCTCCTCTCCTCTCCTCTCCTCTCCTCTCCTCTCCTCTCCTCTCCTCTCCTCTCCTCTCCTCTCCTCTCCTCTCCTCTCCTCTCCTCTCCTCTCCTCTCCTCTCCTCTCCCGCTCATTCTGACCTAACTTATTCCCTCTCCTCTCTCTGACCTAACTTATTCCCTCTCCTCTCTACTCTCCTCTCTATGACCTAACCTCCTCTCCTCTCCTCTTCTCTCTGACCTAACCTATTCCCTCTCGCCATCTCTCCCTCTCTCCCTCTCCCTCCCTCCCTCCCTCCCTCCCTCCCTCCCTCCCTCCCTCCCTCCCTCAGGATTCAGCCCCTATCTGAGGCTCTGGATGACCTTTACAAGGAGTTCAACGCTCTCAAGGCTCACCTTGGTGACCTCACAGAGAAATTTGTCACCATAGAAACCTTCATCGACGAGGTCAAGACTGAGCGGGCCAATGGTGGCACCTTGACCCCCGCCTCCAACCCAAACCCCGCCTCCAACCCAAACCCCGCCTCCAACCCAGTGCCAGCTAGGAGGAGAGTGGTCAAAAAGAAAGCTCCTGCCTCTTAAATGACTAAAACTCCCACCCTACCCCATCCCATCCCACCCTACCCCATCCCATCCTATCCTACCCCATCCTACCCTACCCCACCCTACCCCATCCCATCCTATCCTACCCCATCCTACCCTACCCTACCCTATCCCACCCTATCCTACCCCACCCCACCCTATCCTACCCTACCCCATCCTACCCTACCCCACCCTATCCCACCCCACCCTACCCTACCCCATCCTACCCTACCCTATCCAACCCTACCCAACCCCACCCTAACCCATCCTACCCTACCCCACCCTATCCTACCCCACCCTATCCAACCCTTCCGCACCCCACCCTACCCCATCCTACCCTACCCTACCCTACCCTACCCTACCCTACCCTACACTACCCCATCCCACCCCACCCTACCCTACCCTACCCCATCCCATCCCACCCTACCCTACCCCATCCCATCCCACCCTACCCTACCCTACCCTACCCCATCCCACCCTACCCTACCCTACCCCATCGCACCCTACCCCATCCCATCCCATCCTACCCTACCCTACCCCATCCCACCCTACCCTATCCCACCCCACCCTACCCCACCCCACCCTACCCTACCCCACCCCACCCTACCCTACCCTACCCCATCCCACCCTACCCTACCCTACCCTACCCCATCCTACCCTACCCCATCCCACCCTACCCCACCCTACCCCATCCCACCCTACCCCACCCTACCCTACCCCATCCCACCCTACCCTACCCCACCCTACCCTACCCCACCCTACCCCATCCACCCCACCCTACCCCACCCCACCCTACCCTACCCTACCCCATCCCACCCTACCCCACCCCACCCTACCCTACCCCACCCTACCCTACCCTACCCCATCCCACCCTACCCCATCCCACCCCACCCTACCCTACCCTACCCCATCCCACCCTACCCTACCCCACCCTGCCCTACCCTACCCTACCCCACCCCATCCCACCCTACCCCACCCCACCCTACCCTACCCCATCCCACCCTACCCCACCCTACCCTACCCCATCCTACCCTACCCTACCCCACCCTATCCCAGCATTCTTATTCTACCCCTGGAACTCTTTGGTATCATTTGTAACTTTATAAACAGTTTAGCCCTCTGCGCTGACATTCTGGGGATTCATTCTCAATTCTGTATGTGAGATTAGGCATTTATAGTGAGATATATTACAATATATATATATATATATATATTTTAAACTCACCTGACTGTAGAGAAAGAGGGAGGAAGAGAGAGTGTGAGAGAGAGAGAGCAAGATGGAGTGAGAGAGAGCTATAACTAAGCATGTTAAAGTGGTTTTATAATGGAGTATTGAATTAAATAAGCTACAATTAAAGCACATTTTTCTGTATACATTTATGAAGGTAAATAAATATGTAGTTTTTTTTGCATCATTTCAATGTCTACATCCTCCCTAACAATCCATGGCTCTAGCAAAATCCTAGTACAGTCTGTGCAGGGCAGGATTTTGTTCCAGCACAGCACTAACATAGACTCTAAGAAATATCAAAATCTATATAGAACCAAAAAGGGGTTTTAAATTTTTAGTCATTTATCAGATGCTCTTATCCAGAGCGACTTACAGTTAGTGAGTGCATTCATATTTTTTTCATACTGGCCCCCCGTGCGAATTGAACCCAGAACCCTGGCGTTGCAAACGCCATGCTCTACCAACTGAGCTACACGGGACCACAGGGTTCTATCACTTGCTTATATAGCACCCCTAAATGTTCTATTTAGAACCCCAATAAACATTTTTCTTGAAAGAAACCCCAAAATGTTAATTTGGGGTTCTATATAGAACCTTTAGGGGTGCCACATATGAAGCAAGCAATATAATGGTTTTATAACATTTTTTAATAACCACCAAATCAGGGTCTTGATGATTGGTAGGCTGGTTGAACTAGGGGTGTTAGTGCTGGCATGGAACTAAACCCTGCACCCCCTGCCCTTGTAACGCTCCAACTACCTAGGTGTCAGTCGTTATGTAAATCCTCTAGAGGGAGAGAGTGCCTTGTGTTATCCGTCCCTCTCACAGTCCACACTACCATAAGTGGATCTGACATGCAAACCAATTTTTTTTTTTTTTTTTTTTTTTATGTAGCCCCTTTTTTTCTCCCCAATTTCGATCTTGACTCATCGCTGCAACACGCTCAGGAGGCAAAGGTCGAGTCATGCGAGTCATGACCCGCCAAACCGCGCTTCTTAACACCCGCCCGCTTAACCCAGAAACCAGCCGCACCAATGTGTCTGAGGAAACACCGTTCACCTGACGACGAGGTCAGCCTGCATGCACCCGGCCCGCCACAAGGGGTCGCTAGAGCGCGAAGAGCCAAGTAAAGCCCTCCCCAGCCAAACCCTCCCCTAACCCAGACGACGCTGGGCCACCCTATGGGAATCCCGATCACGGCCGGTTGTGATACAGGCCGGGATTGAACCCGGGTCTGTAGTGACGCCTCTAGCACTCCGATGCAGTACCTTAGACCGCTGCGCCACTCGGGAGGCCCCAATATACATTTTTGAATTGGTTAAAATTAGCACTTGTTCATCAAGCTGCCTCACGCTATATAGAGGACTATATAGGGAATAGGGTGCCATTTGGTACATAGAGGACTATATAGGGAATAGGGTGCCATTTGTTACATAGAGCACTATATAGGGAATAGGGTGCCATTTGGTACATAGAGGACTATATAGGGAATAGGGTGCCATTTGGTACATAGAGGACTATATAGGGAATAGGGTGCCATTTGGTACATAGAGGACTATATAGGGAATAGGGTGCCATTTGGTACATAGTGCACTATATAGGGAATAGGGTGCCATTTGGTACAGTCCCATTAGGTTATCCTACTGGATGAATATACTTGGCTTATATCACTGTCCTTGTTTCTTCAATGAAGGTACTGTTACCTTGTGTTTTGTTCACAGGCACTGCGATAGACTAGTGTCCTGTCCAGGGGGTGTACTGTACATCAAGCTGTCTCACTACAGAAACAGGAGATAGACTAGTGTCCTGTCCAGGGGGTGTACTGTACATCAAGCTGTCTCACTACAGAAACAGGAGATAGACTGGTGTCCTGTCCAGGGGGTGTACTGTTGTCACGATCGCTTACAGATGGGACGGACCAAGGCGCAGCGTGATATGCATACATGTTTATCTATATTGAATAAACACCACGCCAAAACAACATACGAAACGAAACGTGAAGTCCAAGGTAGACACAAACAACATACCTTTCACAGAACAAGATCCCACAACTAACTAGTGCCAAAAGGCTGCCTAAGTATGGTCCCCAATCAGAGACAACGAGCGACAGCTGCCTCTGATTGGGGACCACACCGGCCAACATAGAAATATACAACATAGAACATACACACCCTGACTCAACATATACGAGTCCCCTGAGTCAGGGCGTGACAACTGTACATCAGTTGAGGTATTTTTGCTCCAACGTTGTTTTTTCCCTTCCCAGTTTCTATTAGTTCAGGAAGTGTTGTAGCTCAGGTAAACATGTGCAACGCAAAACACCTAAATGAGAATCTGTGTTAAAACAGGTTAGAGCGGTTATCGCCCTGTGTCTGTGTCTTTCCCACATAACAAGTGAACTGCCACTGTTGGAACAAGTTGGAACAGTCAGTAGCTAATGGATACTTTTGGATACATTGAAACAGAGCTTTATCCCGACAACCAAATTGTTTGCTTTGTGACTAGCCCAATGAACAGGCCTATCAGACCGATGGAATACCAATTGCACCAGTTATAAACAGGTAGTGTATGTGTATTTTAACATTCGAAAAATAGTTTGAAAAATCTGATCTAACAGTTAAATACGTCATGATTTACGTGTTGTAACAGGTCCACAGTGTTAACTAAAATCCGATTTGGATATATTTGGCTGTTTTCGCTGCATAACATTTAGAAGTTTACCTTTTTCAAGATGAGAAAAAAAGTATGCTAAATGCTCATACTGTAAGCTGGTATAGAAATCGGTGGTGGTAGTTAAAGCCATTTTTAAGTGTAATGCAGTTGATTGGTGATGATGAATATTGGGGTTGACATCCATACATATACTATGATTTTTTAAAAATGTCACAGTGTGCAATACATAGGCTAGATGTAGGCTGATTTTGATTGGCCGGCAATCACTATATTCTGAATCTTTCCCAACCGGGTGAGTGTGGTGTTTTCATAGTTTTAGTCAAATTATGTTGATCTCTTTACTACATCTATAGACTCCTCCATTGAGAAATACAGTGCATTCGTAAAGTATTCAGACCCCTTGACTTTTTCCACATTTTGTTACGTTACAGCCTTACTCTAAAATGAGACCGACCGCCTTGATTCAGTCTTATGTCGCAACATTTGAAATTGTGTTTTTTTTCTTCCATTGGATAAAAGCAGAGACACAGAGCTAGAAAATGGGACATCATACACTGCATTTAAGGAACAATGGGAAAGTAATTCTGCTTTGAAAGTTGATAAATCTGTAAACCCACTTCTGAGAAAAAATAATATTTTCCCTGTAGCTCAGTTGGTAGAGCATGGCGCTTGCAACGCCAGGGCTGTGGGTTCGTTTCCCACGGGGGGGACAGTATGAAAAATGTATGCACTCACTAACTGTAAGTCGCTCTGGATAAGAGCGTCTGCTAAATGAGTAAAATGTAAATGTAAAATGGCCCTGGAATGTTTCGGTACACCTACGCTGTTCTTTGTCTAAACCCATTCATCATCGTTCACACCCTCTTAAGCTTTAGCCCCACCCATCTCTTTAAGGATTCACATGTGAGGTCATGTGCTAAACAGAGTGAGTAGTGTAGTAAAGATGAAGACTAAAAGTGGTAAAAGTAGTAGCCTACAATAAGGAACAATTCCATGTAAACAGAAAGTGTCCAGATTTTTTTTTTTTTAATAAATATTAGATGACGCTTACCAGTCAAAAGTTTGGACACACCTACTCATTCAAGGGTTTTTCTTTATTTTCAAACTAAATTGTAGAATAATAGTGAAGACTATGAAATAACACATATGGAATCATGTAGTAATATATTTTTTAAAAAACATATCAAAATATATTTTATATTGGAGATTCTTCAAATAGCCACCCTTTGCCTTGATGACAGCTTTGCACACTCTTGGCATTCTCTCAACCAGCTTCACCTGGAATGCTTTTCCAACAGTCTTGAAGGAGTTCCCACATATGCTGAGCACTTGTTGGCTGCTTTTCCTTCACTCTGCCATTCGACTCATCCCAAACCATCTCAATTGGGTTGAGGTGGGGGTATTGTGGAGGCCAGGTCATCTGATGCAGCACTCCATCACTCTCCTTCTTGGTCAAATAGCCCTTACACAGCCTGGAGGTGTGTTGGGTCATTGTCCTGTTGAAAAACAAATCATAGTCCCACTAAATTAGCACTTGTTCATCAAGCTGCCTCACGCTATATAGAGCACTATATAGGGAATAGGGTGCCATTTGGTACATAGAGGACTATATAGGGAATAGGGTGCCATTTGGTACATAGAGCACTATATAGGGAATAGGGTGCTATTTGGTACATAGTGCACTACATAGGGAATAGGGTGCCATTTGGTACATAGAGCACTATATAGGGAATAGGGTGCCATTTGGTACATAGAGGACTATATAGGGAATAGGGTGCCATTTGGTACATAGTGCACTACATAGGGAATAGGGTGCCATTTGGTACATAGAGCACTATATAGGGAATAGGGTGCCATTTGGTACATAGAGCACTATATAGGGAATAGGGTGCCATTTGGTACATAGAGGACTATATAGGGAATAGGGTGCCATTTGGTACATAGTGCACTACATAGGGAATAGGGTGCCATTTGGTACATAGAGCACTATATAGGGAATAGGGTGCCATTTGGTACATAGAGCACTATATAGGGAATAGGGTGCCATTTGGTACATAGAGCACTATATAGGGAATAGGGTGCTATTTGGTACATAGTGCACTACATAGGGAATAGGTTGCCATTTGGTACATAGAGCACTATATAGGGAATAGGGTGCCATTTGGTACATAGAGGACTATATAGGGAATAGGGTGCCATTTGGTACATAGTGCACTACATAGGGAATAGGGTGCCATTTGGTACATAGAGCACTATATAGGGAATAGGGTGCCATTTGGTACATAGAGCACTATATAGGGAATAGGGTGCCATTTGGTACATAGAGGACTATATAGGGAATAGGGTGCCATTTGGTATATAGTGCACTACATAGGGAATAGGGTGCCATTTGGTACATAGAGCACTATATAGGGAATAGGGTGCCATTTGGTACATAGAGCACTATATAGGGAATAGGGTGCCATTTGGTACATAGAGCACTATATAGGGAATAGGGTGCCATTTGGTACATAGAGGACTATATAGGGAATAGGGTGCCATTTGGTACATAGAGGACTATATAGGGAATAGGGTGCCATTTGGTACATAGAGGACTATATAGGGAATAGGGTGCCATTTGGTACATAGTGCAATATATAGGGAATAGGGTGCCATTTGGTACATAGAGCACTATATAGGGAATAGGGTGCCATTTGGTACATAGAGGACTATATAGGGAATAGGGTGCCATTTGGTACATAGAGCACTATATAGGGAATAGGGTGCCATTTGGTACAGTCCCATTAGGTTATCCTACTGGATGAATATACTTGGCTTATATCACTGTCCTTGTTTCTTCAATGAAGGTACTGTTACCTTCTGTTTTGTTCACAGGCCCTGCGATAGACTAGTGTCCTGTCCAGGGGGTGTACTGTACATCAAGCTGTCTCACTACAGAAACAGGAGATAGACTAGTGTCCTGTCCAGGGGGTGTACTGTACACTACAGAAACAGGAGATAGACTGGTAATAATAATAATATGCCATTTAGCAGACGCTTTTATCCAAAGCGACTTGCAGTTATGCGTGCATACATTTTTTTGTATTATTTTTTTGTATGGGTGGTCCCGGGGATCGAACCCACTACCTTGGCATTACAAGCGCCGTGCTCTACCAGCTGAGCTACAGAGGACCACCTGGTGTCCTGTCCAGGGGGTGTACTGCACATCAGTTGAGGTATTTTTGCTCCAACGTTGTTTTTTCCCTTCCCAGTTTCTATTAGTTCAGGAAGTGTTGTAGCTCAGGTAAACATGTGCAACGCAAAACACCTAAATGAGAATCTGTGTTGTCAAAGTCGCGTCAATTCAAATCTGGTATTAGGAACAAAAGAGGTCAACACGACTTCTAAGATATACTAGTTATTTTAATTAATGCAAAAAACCTTCAATGGTAAATATGATGTTTCGTATATACGGGCTCTCTGAGATACCTCGCAGGGCACCCCAGAGAACTAATCCATTGTTCCAGATTGTTGCTCAAATACTCTGACAGAGAGAATTTCCCACTTCTCTGCTGGCCAATTAGAGTAGAGACTTGAGCGTGGTTTAGACTTAGTCAATCCGTTGATGCATCTCTGTTACCAGGCATATGTCCATATCATGCCAGGAAGGTTAACAATTGGATTGTATCCCTCTTACATCCCTCCTGAGTTTGATTAGCCAATATAATATAATCTACATAAACTAACATTTGGCTTCCTTCCCTAGGTTCAAACTTTCCCAAATTCTTAGTTATAGCCTGGACAAAGATTGTAAGACTTTCTGAGTAGCCTTGAGGCCTCCTAGCGTAAGTCCATTTCCTTCTTTGAAAAGTAAAGCCAAACCACCCCTGACTATCCGGATGAACTGGGATACTAAAGAAAGCATTAGCTAAATCTATCACTGTAAAATAGGAGTTCTTTGGTTTCAATTGGTTCAGCAATGTATGTGGATCTGGTACACATGGAACTCTGGGAATTATATTTATATTAAACTAACTGTAAGTCCATGACCATCCTCCAGTCGGCGCTAGGTGCCGCCTTTTTAACAGGAAATACTGGAGAGTTGCATTGTGCCTCATCTCCAGGAATTATCACCCCTCCCTTAAGTAAATGCTCAAATGTAGGTGTTATCCCTTTTATTGCTTCTGGTTTCATAGTATATTGCTTTTGGTATGGTCTATTATCGGATCGAGGAATCACTTGTACTGGAGCTACCCCCTTAATTAGTCCTACATCTATTGTCCTTGTGACCATAATTTGAACGGAATTGCTGCTAACTCAGCCTCCTGTTCCTGAGTTAAGAAAATCTCTTCCTGTCATCCGTTAAAACTTATCTCCAGGTGGACCCTGGGCTGGGTTTTTGCTCTCCAATTCAACTTTCTTCTATATCTCCCAGTGGAGTGGCCATACTGATCCCCATTTGGTGTATTCTGCCAGTCAGTAATATTTTTCCCCTGTTTTATCCATTTACCTAGTGATAACCATTCCTCTGATTACTGCAGTTTATTCCATTAATTTAGGTTCAAATATCCCCCAACAAACCGTTCCATCCTACAGCATAGTAAACACCACCCATGATCTGTTGAAAATCCCCTAAATTCAACATAACAACCCTTTATAAACATCATGCTGAGTGTGTTTTTTTATTTCTTTGAAAAACCCAATTGAAAAATAACAATCAGAGATAGTTAGGCTCAATTTAATTTGGTAGCTCCCTCTTTTGACCTAAATACTGCCTAACTGAGATGAGCTAATCTCTTTCTCCTGGTTATAATCTAAAGATGGTAGTACACACAAAACATGATAGATATATCCCCAGTCTTAACCCATCAATAATTGTTTGTATCAATCTAATTGCTCATAACTAATCCATAAAACCACTCAAAATTCCTCGAGTATACAATTATTATTTAATTGATTACCCTAACTCTGCTACATGTGATCTCATCTCAAATGATCCATTATCAATTATTTGTTCAACCCCCTAGGAAAATCTGTCTCCCCTTCTATTGTTCCTGTCCCCCCTGTTTTACCAATCCAGGACCCACCACAGGCTGGCGCTATTTCCCCAGCACAACAGCCAATGCATACTTGCATCCTAACCAAAATAAATTATCGTTCTAAAATTGTCCAACTATTTTGTATTTTCCCGCTAACCCATTTCAGTTCGCTATTCAATGTCTTTAACTGTTCTCTCTGATTAGGCCCTAATTAATAAAACAAATACTTGCTATCGTTTATCAGCATACGCTTAATGACATTCCTACCATCTGAACTATGTCCTGTCTCTTACATCTCCTCCCCCTCTCCTGCTCCTTCCTGCATTATGGGGGAGGCGCGGAAATGTCCCTACAATCTTCCTTCTTAGGTAATAATGTCATTCGTACCTGTAACATATTTTCATAGACCTATCTTATGCAACTTTTAATACACGTAAAAACTCTCTCTCTCCACCCATTCCCTATTGAATAAGTGAGTTTTTTCTATTTAACCCCAAAACACGCTACAAATAGTCCATTCAACATTACCAAACCAACTACTCCATCGTACCCATTCGATCAACACATCAGCAGTGGAATTTACACTCATAAATGCAGATTGTTACTCCATGCCTTGAAATGATAAATAGATCTCCACCAATAGCATATTACTGATTTCTCATTTTACCCTCTGACACAAAATGAAGTTCCCTCACTGTACTACGTTAGCTCTACCATTATAATTAGTTCAATTGAACCCTCCATCTGCTTTGTACTATATTATACATTACGTCTAAAACAACATTACTTATGGTCAGTTTATTCCAATCACATTATCCAACAACGCCACAATCTTAAACACATATGGGGCGGCAGGCAGTTTAGTGACCAATAGCGCCGCGCCAACAACCGAGAGGTCGCCGGTTCCAATCCCCGAGCCGACCAGGCGAAAAATCTGCCGATGTGCCCTCGAGCAAGGCACTCAACCCCAATTGCTCCAATAAATCGCTCTAGACAAGAGCGTCTGCCAAATTACCAAAAATGTAAACATTCTCTACTTTCTCACCCATGACGCTCGGGTGAGCAAGTTTAGAACATTCTCTCGTCAGATACCCACATGCGTTCCCAGCCATCTCCCAGTCTTTTCTGGCTCCAAAAGCCACACTTTCGCTCTCTCCAGCCCCTCCCCTCGCAACTCTACCTTTTTCTTGTCCAGGGGGAACAGACTTTGTGAGGAGCTGTGAGGAGCTGTTTCTCGTTTTAGCGTGTTTCCAATATTCTGCCGTTATTCAAAGTACTTTAGTCTATTTATTTAAATCAAATAATTCCCACCTAATTAGTCAAAGTCGGTGCATATCTATATCTCAACGATAAACCAAATTATTTCGGTCTAATTGTTTAACCAGTATTTTGCATGGTCAAACGTCAAACATTACATCAAATAATCAACAAAAAAGCCTCAACCCAAGCACCTATAACCAGAATTATGCTATGTCTAACACCAAACGGCACAGTTCAAACATATCAGCTCAACCGTTTCAGTTCAGTCACACAATTCATCACTTTAGTTTTATGTTCCCAATTGTTTTTAACGGGTTATATGGTTTAAGCAACCACAAACCCAACAGTTATCCCCAAATTATACAGTTTGGACAGCCACAGACATCTTAATATACAGGTTTATTATTTTTAATAACCCCTATTCACTATTTTATTTCGTCTGTGATCATTCGTGCACTCATGCATACAACAACACCCAGTGTCCCCCTGACTCTATCCGTATCTAGCCTTCTGATACGTGTCAGTAGCGTAACACTATCTAACATTTAAGTGGCCATTATGATCCTAGCCATATCTCAGTGGATATGTGCCACAACGTTACACTTTGATCAATTAATCCCTGTATCTCACAGTTCCACCATTTGTGGTCCAGAGACTTCAGTATCTTCCTTGATCCTAGCCATATCTCTCTGAATATGTGTCAAAGGAACAATACTCAATTAAAATTTTGGCGCTCCTCTGATCCTAGCCATATCTCGATGGATATGTGTCAGTAGCCAACGCCCTTAGCCAATAATTCCCTGTGTCCACAGTTCTCACCCCTGGTGATCCTAGCCTGGGGACTTCAGTATTTTCTCCGAACCTAGCCATATCTCTCTGGATATGTGTCGGTAAAACAATACTCAACTAAAATTTTGCCGCTCCTCTGATCCTAGCCATATCTCGATGGATATGTGTCAGTAGCCAACGCCCTTAGCCAATAATTCCCTGTGTCTCCAGTTCTCACCCCTGGTGATCCTAGCCTGGAGACTTCAGTACTATTTCCCGATCCTATCCGTACCTAGGCTTCTGGTACGTGCCGGTGAAACAATACTCTACGGTACCAAGGTTTTAACATCACATTCATCACAGGTTTGCATGTCACAATATTGTGCTTATCTACTCATAATAGTTTCATAATTTAGTTCACTTACATCAGACAGGTGTTTCACAAAATAAATTTTAATAAAGCCAATTTGCAGATCTTTAGTTATTTAACAATAGGTATCTGCTTACTTTTAAGTTTGTCCCGGACATTTACCCAGCGAAGTCCCTTCTACCAGATCACGTCGGGGTCACCAATTGTCAAAGTCGCGTCAATTCAAATCTTGTATTAGGAACAAAAGAGGTCAACACGACTTCTAAGATATACTAGTTATTTTAATTAATGCAAAAAACCTTCAATGGTAAATATGATGTTTCGTATATACGGGCTCTCTGAGATACCTCGCAGGGCACCCCAGAGAACTAATCCATTGTTCCAGATTGTTGCTCAAATACTCTGACAGAGAGAATTTCCCACTTCTCTGCTGGCCAATTAGAGTAGAGACTTGAGCGTGGTTTAGACTTACTCAGTCAATCCGTTGATGCATCTCTGTTACCAGGCATATGTCCATATCATAACAACCTGTCATAGTGAGAAGAGCCAGCTCCCTTAGACACCATTCCTACGTCCAAGGAAGGTTCACAGATCACAAAGAACCAGTATATTCCAGCATCTGGAGACACAAATCCCTATCTCCCTTTACCCCCTAAAACAGCTCTTCACATCAATCACAGCTTGCCAGGTGTCACAACCTACATTAGCCCAGTCAAGAATGCATTCTTTCTAAGTTAGTCATCCCATCAATCCAATTATTTAGAAAATAGAACCCAACAGTGTTAAAACAGGTTAGAGCGGTTATCGCCCTATGTCTGTGTCTTTCCCACATAACAAGTGAACTGCCACTGTTGTAAAGTTGGAACAGTCAGTAGCTAATGGATACTTTTGGATACATTGAAACAGAGCTTTATCCCGACAACCAAAGTGTTGCTTTGTGACTAGCCCAATGAACAGGCCTATCAGACCGATGGAATACCAATTGCACCAGTTATAAACAGGTAGTGTATGTGTATTTTAACATTTGAAAAATCGTTTGAAAAATCTGATCTAACAGTTAAATACGTCATGATTTACGTGTTCTAACAGGTCCACAGTGTTAACTAAAATCCGATTTGGATATATTTGGCTGTTTTCGCTGCGTAACATTTAGAAGTTTACCTTTTTCAAGATGAGAAAAAAATTCTGCTAAATGCTCATACTGTAAGCTGGTATAGAAATCGGTGGTGGTAGTTAAAGCCATTTTTAAGTGTAATGCAGTTGATTGGTGATGATGAATATTGGGGTTGACATCCATACATATACTATGATAAAAAAAATAAAAAATAAAATGTCACAGTGTGCAATACATAGGCTAGATGTAGGCTGATTTTGATGGCCGGCAATCACTATATTCTGGATCTTTCCCAACCGGGTGAGTGTGGCGTTTTCATAGTTTTACTCTAAAATGAGACCGACCGCCTTGATTCAGTCTTATGTAGCAACATTTGAAATTGTGTTTTTTTTTTTCTCCATTGGATAAAAGCAGAGACACAGAGCTAGAAAATGGGACATCGTACACTGCATTTAAGGAACAATGGGAAAGTAATTATGCTTTGAAAGTTGATAAACCTGTAGGCCCACTTCTGAGAAAAGAAGAATTGCAGACAATTACATTGATAGAAGATACAATCTCTTTTTTTTTTTTTTTTTTTGGGGGGGGGGGGAATGGATCAGCTTAATATTGCAGATAGATTGTATCTTCTATCAATGTAATTGTCTGCATCACTTCAAATCCCCATGTTTTATTTTATTTTTTATATATATATTCCCCTTTATTACTTTTCAACCCCACCATCCTTTCCCTACTTGGAGTAAATTAGTGAACAACAACGCCCAGGCCTCTACTTCCGGTCTATACTTACTATCTACACCTTATGGACAGAGTTAATTTTACAATAATTCTATATATATATATATATATATATTTATTTATTTTTTTGCTCCTGAACTTCTTCTACTCTCAACCACTCCGATCATTTTCATGATGTCCATCCGGTTTGCTTCTAAATGCCATATCTTTCTAACTGTGCTCTTTCCCAAAAGCTCCCAACATACAACCTATATACTTATTATGGACACAGTAGGCTTACATTATTAGCTATCTTTGTTATTATTTGTTGTTATTTGTTATTAGTCCCATCCTTCAACTCTATTCAATACCTCCCATCTATCTCTTAACACCATCCATATAGGATTTCTATTTGCCATATATATTTCAACCGTACTGTGATGTTTTACAAAAGTTCTGAACCTTTCTATTCTCATTGCTTCTACAGATTGTGAATTAAAAATAAACATTTTTGCTAAAAGTATTATTATATTATTGATTGATTGACTATGACTTTTCAGATCACCCAGTAATGCTATCTGCAAGGTTAGTTCCAGGTAAATATTGCAATCCTTTAGCCATTCCTGGACCTGTGTCCAAAAACAAGCTACAAATGGACAGAACCAAAACAAATGATCTAATGATTCTATCTCTTCACAGCAAAATCTGCAGAGCTGGGAAGATTGTATCCCCCATATAAATAACATTCTATTGGTAGCAAGAATTTTATATAATAATTTAAATTGAAAGATTCTAATTTTTGAATCCGGTGTCGTTTTGCGTGTCAGTTCATAAACACTATGCCATGGGATCGGTACGTCAAAGATCTCTTCCCAACTATTTTGCAATCTATATGGGACGGCTGTCAATCCTTTGGTCCTTAAGTGAAACTGATATACTTTTTTATTTATCACAGTTTTCCTTAACAAATTATGTTCTTTAATGCAAGGCCGACAGCCAAGTTCCTTACTTTCTCCCCCTTCAACTTTCCTCTTCCACTTTTGCGGTAAGGCTGCAATTATTTGGTTGTAATTTTGGGTAGAGCAGACATTTCCATATGTTTTTGTTAGCTGCATGTGCGACATAACTCCACCAGTCCTACCGATGATATCATTTACGAAGATTATAAATTTTTTAAACATTCTGTCAAAAAATAAAGGTTTTTTGTCAATTAGTATATTTGAATTTAACCACAATATTTGTTGCATTATTTGTTCTGTCGTTTCTGGAGGATTAAATTGAAATTGCAACCAACTTTCTATGGCTTGTTTTAGAAATAGTGACATTTGGGAGATTATTTCCTTTTCAAATAACTGAAAGTGAGAGGTTGTAATCTGAATAAAGGGAAAAAGGCCTTTCTTGAACAGTGGGTGAGACAATCTTACAAATTTGCTTGAGAACCAGTTCGGATTTAAGTATAACTTTTGGATGACTGAAGATTTTAGTGATAGGTCTAATGCTTTAATATTTAATAATTTCTGTCCTCCGAATTCATATTCATTATATAAATATGCTCTTTTAATTTTGTCTGGCTTGCCGTTCCAAATAAAATTGAATATTTTTTTCTCATATAATTTAAAAAACTGTTTGCTAGGCGTAGGCAAGACCATAAGCAAATAGGTAAACTGGGATAATACTAAAGAGTTAATCAGGGTGATTTTTCCACAAATTGACAGGTATTTTCCTTTCCATGGTAGTAAGATCTTATCTATTTTTGCTAACTTTCTATTAAAATGTATTGAAGTGAGATCATTTATTTCCTTTGGGATATGTATTCCGAGTATATCCACATCACCATCAGACCATTTTATTGGTAAACTACATGGTAATGTAAAAATTGTATTTTTTAGTGATCCAATACGTAATATAGTACATTTGTCATAATTTGGTTTTAATCCAGAGAGGTTAGAAAATGTATCTAGATCCTCTATGAGGCTGTGGAGGGATTCTAGTTGTGGATCTAAAAGAAAACATGAATCATCTGCGTACAATGACACCTTTGTTTTTAAGCCCTGTATTTCTAATCCTCTGATATTATTATTGGATCTGATTTTAATAGCTAACATCTCGATGGCCACTATAAATAGATATGCCGATAGTGGACAACCTTGTTTCACTCCTCTTGACAGTTTAAAACTTTCTGAGAAATAGCCATTATTTACTATTTTACACCTAGGGTTACTATACATGATTTTGACCCATTTTATAAGAGATTCTCCAAAATTGAAATGCTCCAGGCATTTATATATAAATCCCAGTCGAACTTTATCAAATGCCTTTTCGAAGTCTGCTATGAATAGCAGGCCTGGTTTCCCATATTTTCCATAGTGTTCTATTGTTTCCAATACTTGCCTTATATTATCTCCAATGTATCTTCCATGTAAAAACCCTGTCTGATTAGAATGAATAATATCCGACAATACCTTTTTAATTCTATGCGCTATACATTTTGCTAGGATTTTTGCATCACAACACTGAAGTGTAAGGGGCCTCCAATTTTGTAAATGGACTGGATCTTTATATTTTCCACTTGTATCCTGTTTCAGTAATAATGAGATCAGACCTTCTTCTTGAGTGTCAGATAATCTACCATTTACATAGGAGTGGTTAAAACATGCTAATAACGGTCCTCTTAGTATATCAAAAAAGGTTTGGTATACCTCGATTGGTATGCCATCCAACCCTGGAGTTTTCCCGGACTTAAAGTCTTTAATTGCATCCAGAAGTTCCTCCTCTGTAATTTCACCTTCACATGAGTCTTTCTGTGTGGCTGTTAATTTGACATTATCAATAGAAAAAAAATCTCTACAATTAGCTTCAGTTAGAGGAGATGGAGGCGACTGAAAAGAAAACATATGCTTAAAGTACTTTGTTTCTTCCTTCAAAATATCATTAGGTGAATTATGGGTGACTCCGTCAATTGTAACCAGTTTCATTAAGTTCTTTTTGGTAGCATTCCTATGTTGAAGATTAAAAAAGAATTTTGTGCATTTTTCCCCATATTCCATCCAGTTTGCTTTATTTTTATAATATATTACACTTGATCTTTCTTGAATAAGTTTTTCCATTTCTTTTTGTTTTTCCTCTAATTTATTCTGAGCCTCTATGTTACAGTTTTTATTGCCATCTATCTGTTCTGTTAGACTTTCTATTTCCTTTCTTAGTATAAACTCTTTTGACCTAAATTGCTTTTGTTTTCGAGATGAGTACTGAATTGCATGGCCTCTAAAGGCACATTTAAAGGTGTCCCATACAATAAGGGGATTCGCTGTACCTATGTTATGTTAGACAAAGAAACCTACGCTCTTCTTTGTCTAAACCCATTCATCATCGTTCACACCCTCTTAAGCTTTAGCCCCACCCATCTCTTTAAGGATTCACATGTGAGGTCATGTGCTAAACAGAGTGAGTAGTGTAGTAAAGATGAAGACTAAAAGTGGTAAAAGTAGTAGCCTAAAATAAGGAACAATTCCATGTAAACAGAAAGTGTCCAGATTAAAAAATATTGTATAAATATTAGATGACGCTTACCCAGACACACTTGTCTAAATTGATGGGGTCATGTTAAAGAAATGCTATAACCCCCAGCCACATCTCGCTAAGTGGATGGGTCCCTACAGAAGGTGTAAACGGTACAGCCAAATGGTTACATGCATAGTAGCAATATCAAAAATAGATAGTGTCAATGCCAGTAGAGAAATAATATACAGTAATAAATAATAATAATATATTAATAAATAATATACAGTATGTACAAGAACATTATCAATAACAATATCAGTGATACTGTTGACAGATGAGGTAGTTACATGCATACAATCAGGGGTAAAGTGGCTGAGCAGCAGGATAAACAAATAAATAGTAGCAGCAACGTCTGACGTGTGTGTTAGGAGACAGTGATGTGAATAGAGGCACTGCAGATAGTGCTGATGACTGGGAACTCGCCCCCGGTGATGAACTGGTCCATCCAAACCACGCATGAACAAGGGAATCTACTGTACCAGTCAAAAGTTTGGACACACCTACTCATTCAATGGTTTTTTCTTTATTTTCAAACTAAATTGTAGAATAATAGTGAAGACTATGA
The DNA here is from genome assembly GCF_964263955.1 of Coregonus lavaretus. NCBI lineage: Eukaryota > Metazoa > Chordata > Actinopteri > Salmoniformes > Salmonidae > Coregonus > Coregonus lavaretus. The sequence continues at coordinate 14,875 of NW_028157197.1, read as the reverse complement.
AATAACACATATGGAATCATGTAGTAATCAAAAAAATGTTAAACAAATCTAAATATATTTTATATTGGAGATTCTTCAAATAGCCACCCTTTGCCTTGATGACAGCTTTGCACACTCTTGGCATTCTCTCAACCAGCTTCACCTGGAATGCTTTTCCAACAGTCTTGAAGGAGTTCCCACATATGCTGAGCACTTGTTGGCTGCTTTTCCTTCACTCTGCCATTCGACTCATCCCAAACCATCTCAATTGGGTTGAGGTCGGGGTATTGTGGAGGCCAGGTAATCTGATGCAGCACTCCATCACTCTCCTTCTTGGTCAAATAGCCCTTACACAGCCTGGAGGTGTGTTGGGTCATTGTCCTGTTGAAAAACAAATCATAGTCCCACTAAATCCCAAACCAGATGGGATGGCGTATTGCTTCATAATGCTGTGGTAGCCATGCTGGTTAAGTGTGCCTTGAATTCTAAATAAATCACAGACAGTGTCACCAGCAAAGCACCCCCACACCCCCACACCATAACACCTCCTCCATGCTTTACGGTGGGAAATACACCGTAAAATAAACCCGCGTCTCGCAAAGACATGGCAGTTGGAACCAGAAATCTCAAATTTGGACTCAAATTTCCACCGTTCTAATATCCATTGCTTGTGTTTCTTGGCCCAAGCAGGTCTCTTCTTATTATTGGTGTCCTTTAGTAGAGGTTTCTTTGCAGCAATTCGACCATGAAGGCCTGATTCACGCAGTCTCCTCTGAACAGTTGATGTTGAGATGTGTCTGTTACTTGAACTCTGTGAAGAATTTATTTGGGCTGCAATCTGAGGTGCAGTTAACTCTAATGAACTTATCCTCTGCTGCAGAGGTAAATCTGGGTCTTCCTTTCCTGTGGCGGTCCTCATGAGAGCCAGTTTCATCATAGCGCTTGATGGTTTTTGCGACTGCACTTGAAGAAACGTTCAAAGTTCTTGACATTTTCCGGATTGACTGACCTTCATGTCTTAAAGTAATGATGGAATGTCGTTTCTCTTTGCATATTTGAGCTGTTCTTGCCATAATATGGACTTGGTATTTTACCAAATAGGGCTATATTCTGTATACCACCCCTACCTTGTCACAGCACAACTGATTGGCTCAAACGCATTAAGAAGGAAAGAAATTCCACAAATTAACTTTTAACATGGCACACCTGTTAATTGAAATGCATTCCAGGTGACTACCTCATGAAGCTGGTTGAGAGAACGCCAAGAGTGTGCAAAGTTGTCATCAAGGCATGGCTACTGTCACGCTCTGGCTCCGGGACTCTGTAATTTGAGCCAGGGTGTGTTCATTCGTTGGGTGTATTTCTATGTTTGTATTTCTGTTGGGTTTATTTCTATGTTTGGTCAATGACTCCCAATCGGAGGTAACGAGTGTCAGCTGTCGGCTCGTTATCTCTGATTGGGAGCCATATTTAATCTGTATGTTTTCCTGTGGGTGTTGTGGGTTTTTGTTCCGTTTCGGTATGTTTAACCGTTGGACTTCACGAGTCGTGTTTTGGTTTGTTCGTTAATTAAAATAAAGTCATGTTTGTATCACACGCTGCGCCTTGGTCCGCTTCCTGTAACGACGATCGTGACAGAAAAACCCACCAAGATGGGACCAAGCAGCGTGTCCAGGAGCCATCGCCGGGGAGATCCCTCACAGATCTCCTTCGCCTCCTGGACTGGGTCAAGCCGAGTGAGGAAGAGAGGGGCTTGACATTATGGCAGAAGGGCGAGAAGCTGGCGAGGGACATGGAGACCTGGGCCACGGGTAGGAGAGACGCCCCGAAAATTTTTAGGGGGGGGCTCACGACGGCGGACCAGCAGGAGGCCGCGATAGAGCGGTCCAGTGGGTTGCCGGAGAAGGCCGCCGGGTTACGGGGGCCACTGGTCAAAGAGGGGATGGAGGAAGTAGAGGCACGGCGAGAGGTACTGGCGTGTGTTGCCAGTCCGGTCCGGCCCGTTCCAGATCCCGGTGTAGGGCCAGTGGTGTGTGTCCCCAGTACAGTCCGGCCCATCCAAGCTTCCCGCACCAAGCCAGTGGTGTGCGTCGTCAGTCCAGTCCGGCCCATTCCTGCTCCCCGCATCAAGTCTGTGGTGCGTCTCGTCAGCCCGGCTCTGCCCGTTCCTGCTCTCCGCACCAGGTCTGTGGTGCACGTCGCCAGTTCAGCCCGGCCTGTCCCTGCTCCCCGCATCAAGTCTGTGGTGCGTCTCGTCAGCCCGGCTCTGCCCGTTCCTGCTCCCCGCACCAGGTCTGTGGTGCGCTTCGTCAGCCCTATCCGGCCCAGTCCTGCTCCCCGCACCAAGTCTGTGGTGCGTTTCGTCAGCCCTGTCCGGCCCGGTTCCGCTCTCCGCACCAAGTCAGGGGTGCGCTTCGTCAGCCCGGTCCGGCCCATTCCTGCTCCCCGCGCCAAGGCAGTGGTGCGCGTCGTCAGCCTGGTAAGGCCCGTTCGTCCTCCACGCACCAAGCCAGGGGCGCGTGTCGTCAGTCCGGCTCCGGCCAGCGGGGCTAGACAGGACCAGGGGTACTTTGGGGGGTGGGAGAGGAGGTGGGGATCAAGGCCAGAGCCAGAGCCACCGCCGAGGAGGTATGCCCACCCAGCCCTCCCTTGTTTAGCCCGTATTGAGGCGCGGTCGCAGTCCGCGCCTTTAGGGGGGGGGTACTGTCACGCTCTGGCTCCGGGACTCTGTAATTTGAGCCAGGGTGTGTTCATTCGTTGGGTGTATTTCTATGTTTGTATTTCTGTTGGGTTTATTTCTATGTTTGGTCAATGACTCCCAATCGGAGGTAACGAGTGTCAGCTGTCGGCTCGTTATCTCTGATTGGGAGCCATATTTAATCTGTATGTTTTCCTGTGGGTGTTGTGGGTTTTTGTTCCGTTTCGGTATGTTTAACCGTTGGACTTCACGAGTCGTGTTTTGGTTTGTTCGTTAATTAAAATAAAGTCATGTTTGTATCACACGCTGCGCCTTGGTCCGCTTCCTGTAACGATGATCGTGACAGCTACTTTGAAGAATCTCAAATAAAACATTTAGATGAAAACATCTGAAATATATTTTGATTTGTTTAACACTTTTTTGGTTACTACATGATTCCATATGTGTTATTTCATAGTTTTGACGTCTTCACTATTATTCTACAATGTAGAAAACACTAAAAATAAAGAAAAACCCTGGAATGAGTAACTTTTGACTGGTAGTTGTGACGAGTACTGAGGATATGAAGAGGCAATGTGAAGGAGGAGATGTGACAGTAGTGTATATATGTCCTTAATCAGTATGAAGGAGGAAATGTTGCTTACTTGTTGAGCTAAATCAAAGCAGTAATGCATCCTGATGTCTTTGCTTGCTGGTTCAGTAGGGCCCTCCAGAGACAACTGCAGGTCTTGACAGGTGGTCTTGCAGTCAGCAACCATCTTCTGGTAGACAGACCGTTCACTCTGAACAAGCAGGAGATGCTTCTCTTGCTTCTTCAGCTTGGCTGATTTAACATCTTCTGGCAGACTGGCAGATCTGAAGACCTAATAGTTATTCCTATGGCACTGCCAGCACAGGTCTGTCCTGGGCTTAGTGCTTGAGATGTGGGGCAGCAATTTTCTCCACAGATTCCCGATGGAAGACAGCCCGACTACACGAACCTCTGGAAAATACACAAATAATGTGAGATCAATAAAAGTAGTGCCAATCATGTTGGAGGTAAATTAAAATAATCAAAAGACGTGTTGTTTATGCTTTACATACCAAGTGTTGTCATCGATTCCTTGTAGAGATGCCACACCGCTGCTTCTGTCACATGAGATGGCAGCAGCTTTCCACCAAAGGGTTTGTGTCCTGGGTGGCGTCCTGGTAATACTATTGCATTATCCTCTGCGTAGTTGTTGATGAAGTTCACAACTCGCTGCAAGTCCTCGTGCTTCAGGTGTAACCTGTTCTTGCTTGGGCCGGCTCTCTTTCTGATGGGAGGCACAGGACCATTCTCCTTGTATGACTGGTGGAGGACAGTCAGGTGTGTTCTACTGATGCTGAAAGACAAATTCCAGTAAACAAATATTTTTGTCACGCCCTGACTCTGGGGACTCGTATTTGTTGAGTCAGGGTGTGTATTTTCTGTGTTGTGTTTTGCTATGTTGATTTTCTATGTTTAGATCTAGATCGTGTAGATCTATGTTGGCCTGGGTGGTTCCCAATCAGAGGCAGCTGTAGCTCGTTGTCTCTGATTGGGGACCATACTTTGGCAGCCTATTGGCACTAGTGGGTTGTGGGATCTTGTTCCGTGTTAAGGTATGTTGTGTTGTGCTGCCTTGGACGTCACGTATCGTTTGTTTACCAATAGGTGCCCTTCTTTGCGAGGCATTGGAAAACCTCCCTGGTCTACGTGGTTGGATCTGTGTTTGAAATTCACTGCTCAACTGAGGGATCTTATAGATAATTGTATGTGTGGGGTACAGAGATGAGGTAGTCATTTAAAAATCATGGTAAACACTATTATTGCACACAGAGTGAGTCCATGCAACTTATGTGACTTGTTAAGCACATTTTTACTCCTGAACTTATTTAGGCTTACCATAACAAAGGGGTTGAATACTTATTGACTCAAGACATTAAATTTTGTATTAATGTGTAAAGATTTCGAGAAACATCATTAAAGTTATATAAAGAACCATTGCTAGGGTCATTTTAAGATGTCAGGCTTGAAAATCCGTTCAGTCATTTTCGGACAGTGAGGTACTACCCAAACCAGATCAAACTAGACGCATCTGGTTTCAATTGGCCAAGTCACGTCATTTGATCTTCTACCGTGATCTAGTGGATGAACTGGGAATCAGACATGAGATCGGATTACATCAGTGAAAGGGTTACGACTTCAGCTTTCTCCTCATACGTACTGCATATCGTTCCTGTAAAACGATAAATGAAGGCATGGCAGACCCATGGCACGTTGCACATGGTGCTTTCAAGACAACTGGGGACTTGGAAAAAAACGAGGTCAAATCATGACATCAGTGATCTTCAGGTCGGACCTCTTGAAAGAGGCCAGAGTTCCAGACTTGGAATTCCGAGTAGGATGACCATTCAAAATGATTTTATCCCAGTCAGAGCTCATTTTCTTTGACTTCCCAGTTGTCGCGAAAGCACTGAAGTCGGAAGTGGGAGATTTCAGAGTTCCCAGTTGTTTTTGAAAGCCCTGCACTGTCATTTTGAATATTGAATAGCTCCCTGTGTGTTTATACTAGAGATTTACCGGTATGTGTGGTGGCTTCAGCTCAATCCCCTCTTTCCGCCGATGTGAAGTTTTGCGCCTATTCTAGAACATGGGGCTTGTGTAACTGATATTTTTTCTACACATGAGAGAGTAAAACCCGAACCGTGTGAGCTACAAACGAATGTCACCAATATCGAAAGGGGAGACTCTCATGAACATGACAGTTGTTTGGCTCTATGACATCTGCAAGCCTCAGGCAAAACGTGCATAGGGGGTCAAATGTGCCAAAAATAACGTGACCAAAATCGAAATCTTTTTTTCCCCCTGAGTTTTCTTAGACTATGTCTCCTAGATATAAAAATCAAATCGAATCAAATTGTATTGATCACATGCGCCGAATACAACAGGTGTAGACCTTACAGTGAAATGCTTATTTACAAGCCCTTAAACAACAATGCAGTTTTTAGAAAGAATACCAAAAAAAATCACAAAAAATACAATATGAAATAATACGAAATAAAAGTAACAAATAATTAAAGAGCAGCAGTAAAAACAACAATAGCGAGGCTATATACAGGGTTAACCCTAACCCTAACCCTAACACTAACCCTAACCCTAACCGAGTCAATATGCGGGGGCACCGGTTAGTCAAGGTAATTGAGGTAATATGTACATGTAGGTAGAGTTATTGAAGTGACTATGCATAGATAATAAACAGAGTAGCAGCAGCGTAAAAGAGGGGGGGGGGGGCAATGCAAATAGTCTGGGTAGCCATTTGATTAGATGTTCAGGAGTCTTATGGCTTGGGGGTAGAAGCTGTTTAGAAGCCTCTTGGACCTAGACTTGGTGCTCCGGTACGTCTTGACGTGCGGTAGCAGAGAGAACAGTCTATGACTAGGGCCTTCCTCTGACACCGCCTGGTATAGAGGTCCTGGATGGCAGGAAAATTGGCCCAATTGATGTACTGGGCCTTACGCACTACCCTCTGTAGTGCCTTGCGGTCAGAGGCCGAGCAGTTGTCATACCAGGCAGTGAAGCAACCAGTCAGGATGCTCTCGATGGTGCAGCTGTAGAACCTTTTGAGGATCTGAGGATCCATGCCAAATCTTTTCAGTCTCCTTAGAGGGAATAGGTTTTGTCGTGCCCTCTTCACGACTGTCTTGGTGTGCTTGGACCATGTTAGTTTGTTGGTGATGTGGACACCAAGGAACTTGAAGCTCTCAACCTGCTCCACTACAGCCCTGTCGATGAGAATGGGGGCGTGCTCGGTCCTCTTCTTTTTCCTGTAGTCCACAATCATCTCCTTTGTCTTGATCATGTTGAGGGAGAGGTTGTTGTCCTGGCACCACATGCCAGGTCTCTGACCTCCTCCCTAAAGGCTGTCTCGTCGTTGTCGGTGATCAGGCCTACCACTGTTGTGTCATCGGCAAACTTAATGATGGTGTTGGAGTCGTGCCTGGCCATGCAGTCATGGGTGAACAGGAAGTACAGGAGGGGACTGAGCACGCACCCCTGACGGAACCCGTGTTGAGGATCAGCTTTGCTGATGTGTTGTTACCTACCCTTACCACCTGGGGGCGGCCCGTCAGGAAGTCCAGGATCCAGTTGCAGAGGGAGGTGTTTAGTCCCAGGGTCCTTAGCCTAGTGATGAGGAACACTATTTTTTACATTTTAGTCATTTAGCAGACGCTCTTATCCAGAGCGACTTACAGTTAGCGCATACATTATTTTATCGAACCCACAACCCTGGCGTTGCAAACGCCATGCTCTACCAACTGAGCTACATCCCCTGTGTTGAACAATGAGCTGTAGTCAATGAATAGGATTCTCACATAGGTGTTCCTTTTGTCCAGGCGTGAAAGGGCAGTGTGGAGTGCAATAGCGATTGCATCATCTGTGGATCTGTTTGGGCGGTATGCAAATTGGAGTGGGTCTAGGGTTTCTGGGATAATGGTGATTATGAGAGCCTTGACCAGCCTTTCAAAGCACTTCATGGCTACAGACGTGAGTGCTACGGGTCGATAGTCATTTAGGCAGGTTACCTTAGTGTTCTTGGGCATTGGGACTATGGTGGTCTGCTTGAAACATGTTGGTATTACAGACTCAGACAGGGAGAGGTTGAAAATGTCAGTGAAGACACGTCCTGGTAATCCGTCTGGCCCTGCGGTCTTGTGAATGTTGACCTGTTTAAAGGTCTTACTCACATCGGCTATGGAGAGCGTGATTACACAGTCGTCCGGAACAGCTGATGCTCTCATGCATGTGATCGAGATGTGGTTGTCCCACTGGCTATCCTAAGTTGAATGCACCAATTTGTAAGTCGCTCTGGATAAGAGCGTCTGCTAAATGACTTAAATGTAAATGTAATGTTTCAGTGTTACTTGCTTCGAAGCTCGCGGCTGTGCTTCCCTTTGTAGTCTGTAATAGTTCGCAAGCCCTGCCACAGCCGACGAGCATCGGAGCCGGTGTAGTACGATTCAATCGTAGTCCTGTATTGACGATTCGCCTGTTTGATGGTTCGTCGGAGGCCATAGCGGGATTTCCTATAAGCTTCCGGGTTAGAGTCCCGCTCCTTGAAAGCGAAGGCTCTACCCTTTAGCTCAGTGTGGATGTTGCCTGTAATCCATGGCTTCTGGTTGGGGTATGTACGTACAGTCACTGTGGGGACAACGTCATCGATGCGCTTATTGATGAACCCAGTGACTGATGTGGTAAACTCCTCAATGCCATCTGAAGAATCCCGGAACATATTCCAGTCTGTGCTAGCAAAACAGTCCTGTAGCTTAGCATCTGCGTCATCTGACCACTTTTTTTATTGACGAGTCATTGGTGCTTCCTGCTTTCGTTTTTGCTTATAAGCAGGAATCAGAAGGATAGAATTATGGTCAAATTTGCCAAATGGAGGGCGAGGGAGAGATTTGTACGGGTCTCTGTGTGTGGAGTAAAGGTGGTCTGGAGGTTTTTTTCCCTCTGGTTGCACATTTAACATGCTGGTAGAAATGAGGTTATACTGATTTAAGTTTCCCTGTATTAAAGTCCCCGGCCACTAGGAGTGCCGCCTCTTGATGAGCGTTTTCCTGTTTGCTTATGGCCGTATACAGTTAATTGAGTGCGGTCTTAGTGCCAGCATCGGTTTGTGGTGGTATATAGACAGCTACGAAGACAATGGATGAAAACTCTCTTGGTAGATAGTGTGGTCTACAGCTTATCATGAGATACTCTTCCTCAGGCGAGCAAAACCTTGAGATTTCCTTTGCATAGACCGCCACCCCTTGTCTTACCAGAGGCTGCTGTTCTATCCTGCCGATACAGTGTATAACCCGCCAGCTGTATGTTATCCATGTCGTCGTTCAGCCACAACTCGGTGAAACATAAGATATTACAGTTTTTAATGTCCCGTTGGTAGGATATTCGTGCCTGTAATTCGTCCACTTTATTATCAGGTGATTGTAAATTGGACAATAGTATTGATGGCAAAGGCAGATTAGCCACTCGTCACCGGCTCCTTACCAGGCACCCCAATCTCCTTCCGCAATATCTCCTTTTCTTTCTACTGCGAATGACGGGGATGAGAGCCCTGTCGGGTGTCTGGAGAAAATCCCTCTCGTCCGACTCATTAAAGAAAAATTATTTGTCCAGTTCAAGGTGAGTAATCGCTGTTCTGATGTCCAGAAGCTCTTTTCGGTCATAAGAGACGGTAGCAGCAACATTATGTACAAAATAAGTTACAAACAGTGCGAAAAAACACACAAAATAGCACGGTTGGTTAAGAGTCCATAAAACGGCCGCCATCTTCCGGACAGACACTTATGATTTATTTTTTGACTGTCTGTTTTGCCATTTATGAATGTGTTATTCAATGCGCTTCTATGGGCTATAGCAGTAAAGGCCAAATTCAATGTTTCATCAAATTGTTTTATAAAAAAAATGTACCTACAGGGATCCTAAAATTCAAAATCAAATAGCTAAATGATCAATTTTATGACCATCTTAATACAAATCCATATGTTAGCTTAGTAGATATTGCGATCTAAAGGCTCAGACCTACAGGGGTTAAAAAGGCTTTTACACATGTTTAGAACACCACCATTAGATAAAAGATATGACAATTATTTATTTATATATTTTTTATATCCTTTTGGAATGGTAATTGGTAACACGTATTTTATTTCAAACCTAGACTTTCAAACCTCTTATTCCCCAACATGGGGACAATTTTGGAACCAATTCCAAAAATACAGTAAACACTTATTTTTTTTAATAGCTTTTCTTTACCGGCTGTTGCTCTGTCATAGTCACGTTGTTGTACCAGAATCCCACGGTTCTTACCTTTTTTTAACAGGACTAAGTATGTGTTTGAAATCAAAATGTATCTAATGGTAGTTTACAATATGTGTAAATGCCACCAGAGGACATCTGAGTTTTAAATGGTTTGTCCTATTTTCTACTGGGGTAGATCTAAATGTTTTACTAAATATTAAGTGGAAAATAGTAGTAATGTAAGTCATAGCAAATAATAATAGTACTGTTTCTCACAATAGTGCAGATGTTGGGGCCTTGGTCTGGGGGTGTAGATTATGATGCTACATGCTCTGTTGTTTAACAGTTTCCACTGACCTACAATGACCCCATCTATTAAAGAGCGGCTCCTGGCCATTCTGGATGATCTTGGCTCTGAGGAGCTGAAGAACTTTAAGTGGCATCTAACTATAGATAACCTGCTGGATGGCTTCCTTCACATTCCAATGGGCCAGCTGGAGAAATCTGACAGACAGGACACAGTGGATCAGATGGTGCAGAAATACAGGGAAAATGGGGCTGTGAAGATCACACTGGAGGTCCTGAAGAAGATGAGCCGTAACGATCTCGCTGAGAAGCTAAAAAGAGACTGTCCAACAGGAAACTCAGAATTCATAGGTGCGTGTGTCTCTAAGGTTTTGAGCAAATAAATATACATTATACTGTATTGTTGAAATAAGAAATTCTATATACATTCTAAAATAAGTTATATACAGTTTGTTATTGGCTAACCCTGTAAAACTACCCCTTTCTTTTAAATGTGCATTAATTTCATGTGCTTAGATTTTTCCAATAACCAGATATAATGTAAAATAAACTAAAAATATATTTGTTTATTGTGTATTGTTGAGCATCTAGAGAACAGCATATGCTTGCCTACTTGCTAACTATTCTATAACCATTGTCAGGTCCTTCGGATGAAGTTGTTGAGAAGTACCAACAAGAACTCAAACTGAAACTAAAAGAGAAGTTTCAGCATGTATTCAACGGGGTGGCAAAGCAGGGCGATAAGCAACTTCTCAATGAGATCTACACAGAGCTCTACATCACAGAGGGAGGAAGTGGAGGGGTCAATAATGAACATGAGGTGAGACAGATTGAGATGACATCCAAGAATCCAGCAAGACCAGAGGCTAAAATCATCTGCAATGACATCTTCAAACAATCACCTGGAAAAGACAAACCTATCAGAACTGTGCTGACAAAGGGAGTCGCTGGCATTGGAAAAACAGTTGCTGTGCAGAAGTTCATTCTGGATTGGGCTGAAGGGAAAGCCAATCAGGATATCCAATTCATAATTTCACTCCCTTTTCGGGAGCTGAATTTGCTGAGGGGGAAAAAGTACAGTTTAGTGGAACTTCTACATAAATGTGTCAGAGAGACTAGAGTGATTGAGAGGGACTTTTTGAATCACATTTTAACAAAATTGCAAAAACCAAGAAACTACAATGAGAGCGAGTACAAAGTTTTGTTTGTCCTTGATGGTCTGGATGAGTGCCGACTGACACTCGACTACGACAACTGTCAGAGCTGGTGTGATGTCACAGAGCCAACCTCCGTGGACGTGCTGCTGACAAACCTCATCAATGGGAATCTGCTTCCACCTGCTCTCCTCTGGATAACCTCCAGACCTGCAGCAACCAATCACATCCCTCCTGAGTGTGTTGACCAGGTGACAGAGGTACGAGGGTTCAATGAGCCACAGAAGGAGGAGTACTTCAGGAACAGATACAGGGATGAGGACCTGGCCAACAGAATCCTCTCACACATAAAGACATCAAGGAGCCTCCACATCATGTGTCACATACCAGTCTTCTGTTGGATCTTAGCTTCAGTTCTGGAGCATGTGTTGAGTACAGATAAGAATGAGGAGATGCCCAAGACTCTGACTCAATTATTTATTGGGTTACTGGTATTTCAGATCAAACAGAAGAATGAGAAATATCACAAGAAAGGTGAGCGAGATCCACACTTGTATAAAGAGAGCTTCATGGCACTGGGGAAACTTGCTTTTAACCAGCTAGAAAATGGCAACCTCATTTTCTATGAGGCAGACCTGAAAAAGTGTGGTATTGATGTCACTGAAGCTTCAGTGTACTCAGGACTGTGCACACAGATCTTTAGGGAGGACTATGGGCCGTTCCAGGACAAGGTGTACTGCTTCGTGCATCTGAGCGTTCAGGAGTTTCTGGCTGCGTTATACGTTTTCCTCTCCTTCAACAACAGCAATGAAAACCCAATGACCAAAGACCAATTCTTCATCAGAAATATTAAAATGAAGTTCACGTTGAACCCTGCTTTCACCTTCCACCAGATTGCAGTGGATAAAGCCTTACAGAGTGAGAATGGACACCTGGACCTGTTCCTCCGTTTCCTTCTGGGCCTCTCACTGGAGTCCAATCAGAAGCACTTACAAGGTCTACTGACAAAGACAAGAAGCACCAGAAGCAGCTCACTGTGCCATGAGGAAACAATCAAGTACATCAAGAAGAAGATCAGGAACACTCCCTCTCCAGAGAGGTGCATCAATCTGTTCCACTGCCTGAATGAACTGAATGACCATTCTCTAGTGGAGGAGATCCAAAGATACCTGCATTCAGGAAATCTGTCCAAAACCAAACTGTCACCTGCACAGTGGTCAGCTCTGGTCTTTGTGTTGCTGACTTCAGAAGAGGAGCTGGATGTGTTTGACCTGAAGAAATACTCCAGATCAGAGGAAGGTCTTCTGAGGCTGCTGCAAGTGGTCAAAGCCTCCACAACTGTTCTGTAAATACATGTTTAAAAAAAATATATATATATATACAGTACCAGTCAAAAGTTTGGACACACCTACTCATTCAAGGGTTTTTCTTTATTTTTACTATTTTTTACATTGTAGAATAATAATGAAGACATCAAAACTATGAAATAACACATATGGAATCATGTAGTAACCAAAAAAGTGTTAAACAAATGAAAATATATTTCAGATGTTTTCATCTAAATGTTTTTGCTTTGCCCACTCTTGGCATTCTCTCAACCAGCTTCACTTGGAATGCTTTTCCAACAGTCTCGAAGGAGTTCCCACATATGCTGAGCACTTGTTGGCTTCTTTTCCTTCACTCTGCGGTCCGACTCATCCCAATCCATCTTAATTGGGTTGAGGTCGGGTGATTGTGGAGGCCAGGTCATCTGATGCAGCACTCCATCACTCTCCTTCTTGGTCAAATAGCCCTTACACAGCCTGGAGGTGTGTTGGGTCATTGTCCTGTTGAAAAACAAATGATAGTCCCACTAAGCGCAAACCAGATGTGATGGCGTATTGCTGCAAAATGCTGTGGTAGCCATGCTGATTAAGTGTGCCTTGAATTCTAAATAAATCACTGACAGTGTCACCAGCAAAGCACCATCACACCTCCTCCTCCATGCTTCACCGTGGGAACTACACATGCAGAGATAATCCGTTCACCTACTCTGCGTCTTACAAAGACACGGTGGTTGGAACCAAAAATCTAAAATTTGGACTCATCAGACCAAAGGACAGATTTCCACCAGTGTAATGTCCATTGCTCGTGTTTCTTGGCCCAAGCAAGACTCTTCTTATTATTGGTGTCCCTTAGTAGTGGTTTCTTTACAGCATTTCGACCATGAAGGCCTTATTCACGCAGTCTCCTCTGAACAGTTGATGTTGAGATGTGTCCGTTACTTGAACTCTGTGAAGCATTTATTTGGGTTGCAATTTCTGAGGCTGGTAACTCCAATGAACTTTCCTCTGCAGCAGAGAAAACTCTGGGTCTTCATTAGATCCAGTTTCATCATTGCGCTTGATGGTTTTTGCGACTGCACTTGAAGAAACTTTGAAAGTTCTTGAAATGTTCCGTATTGACTGACCTTCATGTCTTAAGTCGCTCTGGATAAGAGCGTCTGCTAAATGACTAAAATGTAAATGTAAATGTCTTAAAGTAGTAATGAACTGTCGTTTCTCTTTGCTTATTTGAGCTGTTCTTGCCATAATATGGACTTGGTCTTTTACCAAATACGTCTATCTTCTGTATACCACCCCTACTTTGTCACAACACACCTGATTGGCTCAAACGCATTAAGAAGGAAATAAATCCCACAAATTAACTTTTAAGAAGGCACACCTGTTAATTGAAATGCATTCCAAGTGACTACCTCATGAAGCTGGTTGAGAGAATGCCAAGAGCGTGCATAGCTGTCATCAAGGCAAAGGGTGGCTACTTTGAAGAATCTCAAATATAAAATATATTTCGATTTGTTTAACACTTTTTTGGTTACTACATGATTCCGTATGTGTTATTTCATAGTTTTGATGTCTTCACTATTATTCTATTAAATAGTAAAAATAAAGAAAAACCCTTGAATGAGTAGGTGTGTCCAAACTTTTGACTGGTACTGTATATATCATCAGTTAGAATCCACATGAGCAAATTACATATTCATTGTTGATTCTCAAATGTTCTGCTACATGTACACACAGTTGTCTAAATTCATGTTCATTGTGTTTTACTTTTCAAAGGCTTAATGGGTGTAACCTCACTGTGAAATGCTGTGAAGCCTTGGCCTCAGCTTTCAACTCAACCTCAAACCTAAGAGAGTTGGACTTAAGTGACAACAACCTGCAGGATTCAGGAGTGGAGCTGCTCTGTGCTGGACTGGAGAATCCACACTGCAAACTGCAGACACTGAGGTCAGTAGTCTGTATTAGTTCACTAAAGGGGATAGTTAATTATGTGATCTACAAGTATTTATAGAGGACAATATCAGACTAATGAGTTTGGTCTCAGCTGAATTTAAATGTCATAGTTACCTAACTGCAAATTAATGTTTGGAAGAGGAAGAAATACACAATCTTTTGATATTGTTTATTTTTATTTTCAAGATGCTTTACTTATTGAAGTCAAATGTTTTTAGTTATAGAATTATGTGATTGTAGTATTATTGTTATGAGGTCATTTTTACATGCAAATGTCACCTGCCATTTCCCTTTTCACCACTAGAGGGTGTAAATATGTGATAAAATCTGCAGGTTGTCACGCTGTCTGGTCACAAAGAAAGGCTGTGCTTCTCTGGCCTCAGCTCTGAGGTCAAACCCCTCCTACCTGAGAGAGCTGGACCTGAGCTACAATATCCCAGGAGAGTCCGGAGCGAAGCAGCTCTCTGTTGGACTGGAGGATCCACACTAGAGATTGGAGAAACTCAAGTATGTGGTGAGGGTTTGTGGAGTTTGTGTCAATGCATGTGTGACATGGACAATTTTGGTTCAGGTTTCCTGGGTTAGTTCTAACCATTTAATCAGGGGCGCAACTTTCACTGGGGACTGGGGGGACATGTCCCAGCCACATTCTGAAATG
>NW_028157198.1:17500-25000 GCF_964263955.1 Coregonus lavaretus | reverse complement strand
GACAGAGACAGAGACAGAGACAGAGACAGTGACAGAGACAGAGTCGGAGACAGAGATAGAGACAGAGACAGAGACAGAGTCAGAGACACCACAGAGACAGAGACAGACAGAGACAGAGACAGAGTCGGAGATGGATACACCACATAAACAGAGACAGAGAAAGAGTTAGAGACAGAGTCAGAGACAGAGACAGAGACACCACAGAGACAGTGACAGAGACAGAATCGGAGACAGAGATAGAGACAGAGACAGAGACGGAGTCAGAGACAGAGTCAGAGAGAGAGAGAGACAGAGTCAGAGACAGAGACAGATAAAGAGACAGAGACAGAGTCAGAGACAGAGACAAATAAAGAGTCAGAGAGAGAGAGCGAGAGAGAGACATAGTCAGAGCTAGAGACAGAGACAGACAGAGTCAGAGACAGAGACCGTGACAGACGAGTCAGAGACAGAGTCAGAGTCAGAGATAGAGACAGAGACTCCACAGAGACAGAGACAGAGACCGAGTCAGAGACAGAGACACCAAAGAGACAGACAAGTCAGAAACAGACAGACAGAGTCAGAGACGGAGTTGCAGTCAGCGATAGAGACAGAGACACCACAGAGACAGAGACAGGGAGAGAGACAGAGACACAGACATCTCCAGTTTGAGGGCATCTCCATTCTTCAACAATTTATGTGTAATTGAAACCTTGATGAGATCCCCTTACTGTGCTAGTGTAGCATTTAGCTATTGTGCACTATGCCAGCACAGCTCCTTGCCTCAGAAACGTAATAGAACTCTGCAGCTTGTAGCTAACGTATGCTAACACTCCGACTAGCCTCTACAGTAACAGAACATTGAAGTATGCTAACACTCCGACTAGCCTCTACATTAACAGAACAGTGCTGTATGCTAACACTCCAACTAGCCTCTACATTAACAGAACAGTGCCGTATGCTAACACTCCGACTAGCCTCTACAGTAACAGAACAGTGCCGTATGCTAACACTCCGACTAGCCTCTACATTAACAGAACAGTGCTGTATGCTAACACTCCAACTAGCCTCTACATTAACAGAACAGTGCCGTATGCTAACACTCCGACTAGCCTCTTCAGTAACAGAACAGTGCCGTATGCTAACACTCCGACTAGCCTCTACAGTAACAGAACAGTGCCGTATGCTAACACTCCGACTAGCCTCTACAGTTACAGAACAGTGCTGTATGCTAGCGTATGCTAACACTCCGACTAGCTTCAACAGTAACAGAACAGTGCTGTATGCTAACACTCCAACTAGCCTCTACAGTAACAGAACAGTGCCGTATGCTAACACTCCGACTAGCCTCTACAGTTACAGAACAGTGCTGTATGCTAGCGTATGCTAACACTCCGACTAGCTTCAACAGTAACAGAACAGTGCCGTATGCTAACACTCCGACTAGCCTCTACAGTAACAGAACAGTGCTGTTTGCTAACTTATGTTAGCGTCCAGAGGACACAGCTAGGCTAGATGGAGTGGCAGCCTGGCAGGGGGCATGGTCCTGCCCCAGAGGCCTTCCATCAACACCACACTCTGCTCTCTCCACTGCCTGCTGTTTAACTAACTCTGCTCTCTCCACTGCCTGCTGTTTAACTAACTCTGCTCTCTCCACTGCCTGCTGTTTAACTAACTCTGCTCTCTCCACTGCCTGCTGTTTAACTAACTCTGCTCTCTCCACTGCCTGCTGTTTAACTAACTCTGCTCTCTCCACTGCCTGCTGTTTAACTAACTCTGCTCTCTCCACTGCCTGCTGTTAAACTAACTGCCTCGCCACACTGTTTCAACACATTACCATTCCGTTCACTAAGCACCGAAGTGTGTGTGTGTGGTGTGTGTGTGTGTGTGTGACCGTGTGTGTGTGTGTGTGTGTGACCGCGTGTGTGTGACTGTGTGCGTGTGTGTGTGTGTGACCGTGTGTGCGTGTGTGTGTGACTGTGTGCATGTGTGTGCGTGACCGTGTGTGCGTGTGTGTGACTGTGTGTGTGTGTGTGTGTGTGTGTGTGTGTGTGTGTGTGTGTGTGTGTGTGTGTGTGTGTGTGTGTGTGACCGTGTGTGCGTGTGTGTGACTGTGTGTGTGTGTGTGTGTGTGTGTGTGTGTGTGTGTGTGTGTGACCGTGTGCGTGTGTATTCTGGTTTCCCTCCCGTTCCCGTGCATTCTGGTGCAGGTGTGTGTAATCAGTGTGAGGGTATGTGATCAAGCGCAGGTCATTTGTTAAGGGAGAACCTCCACTTTTGTTGCTGGGAGAACAAAATAAACAAATGCCAAGCGTAAAAAACACTGACCTGGAATAAAACACAGGATTCAGCAATGTGTGTGCCATAGTCAAGTGTGGATGAGTGTGCCTGTTTGCCTGTATGTCAGACTCAGAATGAGAGACGGGAGAAAGAGAGCGCGAGAGAGAGAGAGATGTGTGTGTGTGCACCTGTGTGCTGTCTCACCTGAATGGGAATCTTTCTGTGGAGCTTCAGTGCCCTCTTCTGGTGAAATTTGGCAAAGCAGCCGACGCAGTAGCCCTCTCCACATTCTGCACACATCTAAAATAGAAAAGGAAATAAAAAAATAACTCTAAACAGTAATTATGCTAACAGTATGGATATCCTAACAGGGAGCAAAACTTGTGTGTTTGTTAAACATTAAAATATACAGCCCAATATGTTCTCCACTCTAACATCAACCTTGGCAACCTAACTTGGGAGTCGCAGAATAAATATTGAGATGACTGAGCGTTGCCGTGCTGGCCGCACGTGGTGTCTGTGTGTGTGTGTGTGTGTGTGTGTGTGTGTGTGTGTTGGGGCCATCACATGGGAATTCATAGACAGACAGACAGACAGCTAGACAGCCAGACAGCCAGACAGCCAGCCAGACAGACTGAGAGACTGAAAGACTGAAAGACTGACAGACTGACAGACAGAATGACTGACAGACAAGATGGACAGAAGAGGCGAGGTAGAGGAAAGGGTGAATGAAGAGAGAGACAGGAAAAGGGCTGTCAGACAGAGAGTTACTGTATCTGGGCCTGCAGCTGCTCATTCTCCGGCCGGGTGGTAAACTACACTGCCTCCCCAGGGGTTAGGCATCCCATTCAGGCTGCACACTCCGTCCCTCTCTTCTCAATATGCATACTATCGTGCTCCACACTCTCGTGCTCTGAGTGCATTCTCCAAGGACGTTCTCTTGAATACGTTCTCTTGAGTACATTCTTGTGAGGACGAGAGTGTGGAGAACTCATAAAACATTACATTTGAGAAGCACTCACTCTCCCCCTACTGTGTTACCTCAGGCTGCACCTCCCCATTCACTGAACCTTCTTCCAGCCAGGTCAATGGCAACAGAGACGAAACAACAAGATAAGCAATTTATTACTTCACAACTATCAGCTAGCTATATGTGAATTGTAATAATCTAGCTAACCAGATGGTTTAACAGTCAAAAATGACCTAAATCTCAAGTTATGCAAGGTAGATGTAAATTATTTGTGGGTAGCTAGCTAACAATTATTTGTGCCTATCTGGCTAGCTGACATTAGTAGCTAGCCAGTTAGCCCTATTGACTTACTATGGGCTTCAAATCAAATCAAATCAAATGTTTACATACAAGCCCTTAACCAACAATGCAGTTCAATAAATAGAGTTAAGATCTACGCACCCTACAGTGGGTATTGTAGGCATGTAAACATGCCAAAATAAACACACCATGTATTTATTAACGTATCAAGATAAAATATTGTAGTCCGGCAACATATGAGACGTGAATCGGCAACATTACATTCCTAAAGTCTGAGTTTATTTTCTCTCGCTTCAGCTCAAATAATGTCCGCCATTGATTTTAAGAAATGTTGTGTCATTCAGTACGTGGTTGCGTCATATTTCTGTGCGTACTTTCCGTTGAAGCTTGCATCGATGTATGCTTCAAAATATGTACAAACGGAGTTCGCATTTGACAAGTGCCCTCCGTGCTCCGTTTTGCATACTTTAATTTGAACTCATACTCCGACCCTCCTGTGCTTCAATTTGTGTTTTCAGAGCATTTTGAGAAATACCCTGGTTGTCTTTTTCCCTCTCAAATACCATACATGTCACGGTTTACTAAGCCAGAACCCAGAAGCAGACCAGGACAAGGTGAGTTGAAACGAAGGTGAGTATTTATTTAACAGATTCAAAAAATGATGTAGAATAATCCAGGGGACAGAGCGGACGGTGGAGATGAGTTGGTGGAGGTGCA
Source organism: Coregonus lavaretus (assembly GCF_964263955.1). NCBI lineage: Eukaryota > Metazoa > Chordata > Actinopteri > Salmoniformes > Salmonidae > Coregonus > Coregonus lavaretus. Next base: position 20,757 of record NW_028157198.1, on the reverse strand, counting down.
GTGGTAGATCCAAGAATGGCTCGGCAGCCGCCGACCACCAGGCAGGGGTTGGGTGAAGGTTCCAGGTGATTGATGTTCATGGCTAACGATCCGGCAGGGAATGGATGTCAGGTCAGGGCTTAAAAAGGGTGATGATCAGGACCAGGTGTGCAGATCGCTGATGAGATGCAGGTGCAGTAAATCAGGAGAGCTCCCGCCTAGCAACGTCGCCCGGCAACCAGGCAGGGAGCGTTCCAGAACCCTCAGGAAACTGGAGATTCCGAGCAGAAAAATGACAACACAGACAGGAACCGACTCAGGATGCAGGGTTCATGACAATACATGTCTGGTTATGGGGAGTAACCAAGAAGAGAGCATGTACAGTGATGGAAAAAAGTATTTGATCCCCTGCTGATTTTGTTTGTTTGCCCACTGACAAAGACATGATCAGTCTATAATTTTAATGGTAGGTTTATTTGAACAGTGAGAGACAGAATAATAACAAAAAAATCCAGAAAAATGCATGTCAAAAATGTTATAAATTAATTTGCATTTTAATGTGGGAAATAAGTATTTGACCCCCTCTCAATCAGAAAGATTTCTGGCTCCCAGGTGTCTTTTATACAGGTAACGGGCTGAGATTAGGAGCACACTCTTAAAGGGAGTACTCCTAATCTCAGCTTGTTACCTGTATAAAAGACACCTGTCCACAGAAGCAATCAATCAATCAGATTCCAAACTCTCCACCATGGCCAAGACCAAAGAGCTCTCCAAGGATGTCAGGGACACGATTGTAGACCTACACAAGGCTGGAATGGGCTACAAGACCATCACCAAGCAGCTTGGTGAGAAGGTGACAACAGTTGGTGTGATTATTCACAAATGGAAGAAACACAAAAGAGCTGTCAATCTCCCTCGGCCTGGGGCTCCATGCAAGATCTCACCTTGTGGAGTTGCAATGATCATGAGAACGGTGAGGAATCAGCCCAGAACTACACGGGAAGATCTTGTCAATGATCTCAAGGCAGATGGAACCATAGTCACCAAGAAAACAATTGGTAACACACTACGCCGTGAAGGACTGAAATCCTGCAGCTCTCGCAAGGTCCCCCTGCTCAAGAAAGCACATATACAGGCCCGTCTGAAGTTTGCCAATTAACATCTGAATGATTCAGAGGAGAACTGGGTGAAAGTGTTGTGGTCAGATGAGACCAAAATTGAGCTCTTTGGCATCAACTCAACTTGCCGTGTTTGGAGGAGGAGGAATGCTGCCTATGACCCCAAGAACACCATCCCCACCATCAAACATGGAGGTGGAAACATTATGCTTTGGGGGTGTTTTTCTGCTAAGGGGACAGGACAACTTCACCGCATCAAAGGGACGATGGACGGGGCCATGTACCGTCAAATCTTGGGTGAGAACCTCCTTCCCTCAGCCAGGGCATTGAAAATGGGTCGTGGATGGGTATTCCAGCATGACAATGACCCAAAACACACGGCCAAGGCAACAATGGAGTGGCTCAAGAAGAAGCACATTAAGGTCCTGGATTGGCCTAGCCAGTCTCCAGACCTTAATCCCACAGAAAATCTGTGGAGGGAGCTGAAGGTTCGAGTTGCCAAACGTCAGGCTCGAAACCTTAATGACTTGGAGAAGATCTGCAAAGAGGAGTAGGACAAAATCCCTCCTGAGATGTGTGCAAACCTGGTGGCCAACTACAAGAAACGTCTGACCTCTGTGATTGCCAACAAGGGTTTTGCCACCAAGTACTAAGTCATGTTTTGCAGAGGGGTCAAATACTTATGTCCCTCATTAAAATGCAAATCAATTTATAACATTTTTGACATGCGTATTTCTGGATTTTTTTGTTGTTATTCTGTCTCTCACTGTTCAAATAAACCTACCATTAAAATTATAGATTGATCATGTCTTTGTCAGTGGGCAAACGTACAAAATCAGCAGGGGATCAAATACTTTTTTCCCTCACTGTAGATACACACTGGAGTGAGACTGTGGCTAGGCAACGTTCAGAGTGTGTGTGTGTGTGTGTGTGTGTGTGTGTGTGTGTGTGTGTGTGTGTGTCAAATCAAATCACATTTTATTCGTCAGATACTTGGTAAACAACAGGTTAATAACTAACAGACTAACTGTGAGAAACTAATAATGCAGACAGAAAGAACATAGAGAAATAATGGAACAGTAAAACACGTAATAATAAAAGGAATAAAAATACACAATGAGTAACGATAACTTGGCTATATACAAGGTGTGTGTGTGTGTGTGTGTGTGTGTGTGTGTGTGTGTGTGTGTGTGTGTGTGTGTGTGTGTGTGTGTGTGTGTATGTTTTGTTTTAGTATCCGTGTGAGGACCAGAGGTCCTAACAAGGATAGTAAAACAAGCAAGATTCTGACAAGTGGGGACATTTCGCTGGTCCCCAGGAAGAGAAAGGCTATTTTAGGCTTAGGGGTTAGGTTTAGGGTTAGGGGTTAGGTTTAGGGGTTAGGTTTAGGCTTAGGGGTTAGGTTAGGGGTTAGGTTTAGGGTTAGGGGTTAGGTTTAGGGTTAGGGAAAATTTTAATGGGAATCAATTGTTTGGTCCCCACAAGGATACTAAAACAAAACAGTGGTGTGTGTGTGTGTGCGCACGTGTGTGGCTGAACACATGTTAAAGAGCAGTCACAAGTGGAACGGCACAGACAGTCATAAGCACTACCATGATCATTATAGGACACGAGGGCCATGCAGCATCTGGTGGGCAAGGTGGAGTGTGTGTGTGTGTGTGTGTGTGTGTCACAGACAGCCATAACTACTGCCATTATGGTGTATTATTATAGGGCACTAGAGCCATCCACATTGGGCCATCATCATACAGCCCACATCAGATTATAACATTACACTTAACGTTACACTTCACTATCCAGCAGTTTACAACAGTGTGTGTGTGTGTGTGTGTGTGTATGTGTGTGTGTGTGTGTGTGTGTGTGTGTGTGTGTGTGTGTGTGTGTGTGTGTGTGTGTGTGTGTGTGTGTGTGTGTGTGTGTGTGTGTGTGTGTGTGTGTGTGTGTGTGTGTGTGTGTGTGTGTGTGTGTGTGTGTGTGTGTGTGTGTGTGTGTGTGTGTGTGTGTGTGTGTGGTACTAACCAGTCCAGCGGCCTTGGCCTCACACTGGCCACACACCTTCCCCTCAGCCTGGTCTTCCTGCTGGACACCTGACCACCTGAGAGAGCAGCTGGAGTCTTGTCCTTCTCTCCCACCCTGCAGACCTCTGGACAGAGACAACAC
>NW_028157198.1:0-12500 GCF_964263955.1 Coregonus lavaretus | reverse complement strand
TCTCTCTGAGCTAGTATTGTAACTGACATGTAACGTTAGCTGTTTCATCCCCTTTTTTTTTTCTCGGTTCAACAGAAGTAAATGAACTTGGCTAGCTTTCCGCCAGTTGATGTACTGTTAGAGAGAGAGCTGGCTAAAAGTTGGCTAACATTAGCTATTATTTTTGCCTCAATCACACTAGACCTGAATCAAACGATGAAATCAGCGGCCAAGCGAAGACCAATATTCAGAAGTTTTTTTTTTTGTGCAATGTGAGTTTTTATTAGTCAATATAGCAATGTAAGGTTATTGATCTGTCAGTTTCCCAACTTTTCACACTGACACAGTAATAAACAGCGCTACAGGCTTCACTGTCATGGTGAAGCCAAGTCAGTACACAACACTATGCTCCTCATGTCTCAGCAGGATCAGATGGGGACAGGTGTCCCAGCAGGGTCAGACAGCAAGGGAAGACCAGTCTACGGAGCTCCGGTGAATTTTGCAGTATATTAACAATATCAGTGAATGACAAAAAGTTCCATCTTGAGTTGATGGGTAGACCTGCAGTAGCCGCAGGACAGCAGCTTAAACTTAAAGCTACAGTCTGGGATCTGAGAATAACGGTCATTTATTGAACCATTGATTCTATTCTTGGATAATATTATTTATAAATGTATACCAAAGGTAATTCTTTGTCATGCCTCATCTTAGAAGGATCGGATGGTGACAGGGGTCTCGGCAGGGTCAGGCAGCCAGGGAAGACCAGTCTGTGACGGAGCTGAGGTGAATTTCTGCACATACAACACTTTATTATCTCTGTGCAGCAAACACTGGACATGTCAAGGCAGTCTGGCAAACCTCCAAAAGTTGATTTCCAAACTGTATCAAGGGGTTGATAGAGGCTTTTCCCGATGACACAAAACATGTAAAACAAAAAACGTGAGGAAGACCTGGGAGACGCTATTGATGATGATGAATGGATACAGATATGTTAGAATGCCCAGACATGTTCATATAGTCGCAGACATGAATTACATTGCAGTTTAAGATCATCCATAGAACGTACTATATGCCAGTGAAATGTAATTCCTCTGCTGGATGTGTAAAACACAAAAGGGGACATATTTGCATATGTTATGGTCTTGTGAAGGCTGGCTGAATTCTGGCAAAGAGTACGTTCTTTTATCGCAGCATGTCTAAAGATTCTCCCTTCTCCCTGTTTTTGTTTGCTTGGAAATGCTGTTACTGGAGACTGTTATCTGAAGAAACTGTGTAACCAGGCATTTATAGCGGCTAAGAAATGCATTTCAATTAATTGGAAGGTTGGTTATCCTCCCACAATGTCAAGTTATGTATTACTCTATTTGATTTATTACAAGATTAAGGGTTTACTGGGTAATTTTCATAAACTCTGGATGATACAGTACGATTAAAGGAGTCTGTATTGAAAACATGCCCACGTCAGGGGAGATACCTATTTAGGCAATCCTTAGCTACTGGGCTGCTCAGTCCTGGCCCTGGGGGTTTGCCGTCCTGTGGGTTGTCACTCTGGCCTTGGCCTAACACATCCGAAACCAATGTTTCACTAAGATTCTAAAGCTGAGTGGGGTGTTGGGTTGGGGCGCTGCAGGGTGGTGGACCCCTAGGGGCAGGACGGGGTGACCCAGCTATATTGTGTGCAAGTAAAAATAGCTCTACAATACTATTAGGCCTATGAGATTAATTATATGGAGGATTTGTTGTTTCTGTGTGTAAATGTATATTTGAGGTGTATGTGTTTTGATTTTGTTTCCAAACTGCTCGGCATTCGCTACAGAGGGTAGTGCGTACAGCCCAGTACATCACTGGGGCCAAGCTTCCTGCCATCCAGAACCTCTATACCAGGCGGTGTCAGAGGAAGGCCCTAAAGATTGTCAAAGACGCCAGTCACCCAAGTCATAGACTGTTCTCTCTGCTATCGCACGGCAAGCGGTACCGGAGCGCCAAGTCTAGGTCCAAAAGGCTCCTTAACATCTTCTACCCCCAAGCCAGAAGACTGCTGAACAATTAATGAAATGGCCACCCGGACTCACCCCCCCCCCCCTTACTTTTTGTTGTTCTAAATAGAGACGGCATATTGGATTGTGTAGAAATGCAGGAAATTTGCTTTATGGGGAGGACCCCCAGAGCCACCGCCAGGTTATGTCCCCTCCACTTCTAAAACCAAAGTTGTGCCCCTGGATACTGCTGCAATAAAATTAACTGAATATCTGGGGCAAAATTGCACAATTGCATAATAAGGCAGTTAAAACCTAACCAAAATTACATAATATTGTAATGGCTATTAATAATAACAAAAGGCCGTTTTTAAGTATCAACAACTTCTGTGGTTGCACATGTTTGTTTAGGCTAGCTACAGTAGCTACCTAATCTTAAAGTTGAGCTAAAGTTACTTGTTGTTGGCTAGCTAGCTACTTAGACTGGCTACTTAGACTGGCTACTTAGACTGGCTACTTAGACTGGCTACTTAGACTGGCTAGCATACTTCTTGTGTCCCCTTTAGCTATTTTGAATTAAGTTGGTTCGAATAAACAGCTGCAAAACACTTTCTTATCCTCTCTCAAGACAGAAACATTTGTTTATAGTTGTGGGGAGTCGACTCCAAAATAATTGATTCCTCGACTCCTTGCCCGTCGACTCCCGGTGTCGACTCACCTTTCTGGGTGTCAAGCTCCGATTCCACTCCTCGACTCCTAAGATTCAGTATTTTTGCAACGGAGGAAAATATTTATACTTCGAGAACACGAACTCTCGTATCTTTCACACAAAGAAAGAGCGAGTTAGCATGTCGGCCAACAGGCAGACGGTCAGAACCGTGCATCGGTAAATCAAAAGATGTAGGCTATTGCAATGCTGCACTTCTCAATTTCTTGGCTTGCAATGTCTCACACAAGTTAACTAAAGTAGGGGCTATCAATGAGTAGGCTGAGCTATTCTACAGGCAACAGACCGAAGACCAGACACACACCAGCGTTGTTAAAGGGAAGAGAAAGAGGATCAGGCAGACAGTCAGAACCATGCACATAGGTTATATCTTGGTCATCTGTATCTAGTAATGCCTTGTAAATTCACTAAAAGTATATTAAAGTATACATTAGGCTATCAATGAGTATAGCTAAACTATGATTCATGGTGACAGTAAATTGAAGTTGAACATCGCCAAATGTATCAGTTTAATTAGGCCTAAACGTGCAATAAAAAGTATTGCCTGTAGCTTATTTAATGAAACCCTGGCTGTCTGTTAATGTCCTAGGTCAGGGCTCTCCAACCCTGTTCCTGGAGAGCTAGCTATACCTTCCTGTAGGTTTTTTGTTCCAACCCCAGTTGTAACTAAACTGATTCATTTTATCAACCAGATAATTATTGAATCAGATGCGCTAGATTACGGTTAAAGTGAAAACCTACAGGATAGTCGCTCTCCACGAACAGGGTTGTAGAGCACTGTCCTAGGCAATAGATCGCAAAGCAGCATCCCCACTAAACATTTTTGGAAATGGCAAGTTCATTTTCTCATCCATAAACACAGTGATGTGCAAACACGGTTCAGCAGCTGAAATCAGCAGGATGTGGGGCATTGTTATTAGGAAGGACGTCTGCCATGGATGGATCGCTAAAATAGTTATTATTGTCACACTTCATCAATTTAAATATTATGGGGAGACCTATACATGTGGCAGCCAAGCTCGAGTTATCAGTGTACCCTATTATCGTCTAGACATGATGTTGACATATCTTCACGCCTACAATAAAAACATCCAGGCTTCTGTCATAAGAGTCAATTCAATTTGAACAAAAAAAAATTGGCAGTTTGGACAAACTAATCCTCAGTGAATCGTCCTCTGGAATAACGCACATGCTTGGATAGTAATTACAAAACCAATGTATCTAGTAACACCCCTCCGAATAGGGCTATAACATGGCAAAGAACATGCTTAAGGGCAATTTATGCTTGATCCGCAAAATGTTGACGGAGGCGCCTTATGGAGGGTTTGACGCAATCCTGGAGCCTCCGGAGCCATGCAGAGGCCAAATTGAGCTCCATACAGCATCGCCATGCGCCGCCCAAATGTTGTAACAGTGCGGATGGCTCCACATAGCTCTGCATTGACATGATTGGTTGACGGTAGGTGGGGGCGGGAGGTCCAATATAAACACAAACTCACTTCCTTGACAACTTCCTTCACAAGTGCTCTGCTCTGCTCAGCTAGGCGCAAGAAGTATAAATGCCCTGACGTCTGCAGAAGCCGTATCGCAGTAAACGCTGTACAGCCACTGCAGACATCAGATTGACCACACGGAGCCTTCAGCATAGAGTGCGCCGCATCATCCCATGGGATCCGTCAAGGCTGCACACAGCAGAAATATCACTGAAATATTCTAGTTCCTACACATCACCTTCTATATTCAAATAAAATAGGCCTTTTATAGGCAAATGGCAGCATCATGCTCATGTCAGTCCTCTAGAAAGCAAATGTGTCTTTGTAGTTGGACTGCAATAATGAGGTGGTGTGTATGTGTGTGCGCAGCCGTTCCAGCGTGTTTTGAGAGTCGAGCAAGAGTCGACTCCTTTCGACTCCCAAAATCCCGGAGTCGTGCACTACAATTTGTGTGTGGTCGTATCTATGGAAACGCAACTCTCCGACAGTCCACAGGCAAGGAGGCCATCAATTTCTTGCTGGCACCTCGGGGCTTAACATTTTAATTGAATGGATTTGTTGCACACACACTCTTTAAGTTCTCATTTATAAGACGCCTGTAAATAATGTGCTCAAGGAAATGAACTCTGACATCATATTCAAAGATAGCAAGACTCATATTGCTACTGCACTCAGGAACAGCGGGAATTATTTAATTGAAATCATCATAGGGTTCACATTAACTTATCTAGAGATAATGTTTCGATTAAAACCCTCATTAAATTAATCAGTACGTCTAAATTCGTCATCAAAGGAGCATTTTATTATTTTATTTTTTTCATTTGTATATGTTCAGAAAACAGCAATTTCCTATATGAGCATGACACAGAGAAACCAACTGTTCTCACGTCTGATTATTTTAGAGGCATTAAAGAAGGGCTCATAATCGGGTTTTGCTTTTAACAAGCCACATTATCTGGTAAAACAGTAGCAGAATGTCTGTCTTTGTGTCTATGTTTGTGTGTGTGTGTGTGTGTGTGTGTGTGTGTGTGTGTGTGTGTGTGTGTGTGTGTGCGCACGTGCGTGTATCCCTGTCTCCTGCAGCTGAAAAGAGCTAGGCCTGTGTCTCCCATAACAACATAGCCAGACCTCATTTGTATTCTGGGAAAACAGAAACTTTCAGATCTGCTATTGCAAAGGCACTCTTCCAGATCAGGCCATGCCTCCTTCTTCTCTCCCTCCGTCACCCCATCCCTCCCTCCCTTAAATGACTGGCGGGCGATTACCCCGGCAAGCGCTCACCCCCTCCTCTTCCTTTCCCTCCCCCGTCTCCCATTCTCTCCCCCTTCCCCAAGTTGGTGGGTGGCCTGATTGCTCCTGTCGTGAGGGGCAGGTAGGTGTGTGTGTGTATGTGCGTGAGTGTGCATGTGTGGAAAATAAGTGTGGACCATGACCCTCAGTGAGGGGCCGTTCAGGGTCATACAGGGGTCATTGTGGGGTTACGACTCCCAGCAGGGTCCTGTCGCCCTGTCTCTCCTACCTGCTGCTTAATCTCCCTCAGCCCCAACCCTCCCTAGAAAACACCACAATCCTCATCTCCTGCTTTCTCTCTCACTCCATCCCCTTCTCTCTCACAACTAGCTCTCACAGTCTCACGTCAGAATTAGACGTTCATCCATGTTTCTCAAACGTAACATTTTGAAGTTGTTCCAGTGTTTAAGGTTAAGTTTAGGCATTAACTCCAAAATCTTAAGGCTAGGCATTAACTACGAATGGTTAAGGTTTGGGATAGGTGGTCCTCTGTAGCTCAATTGGTAGAGCATGGCGCTTGTAACGCCAGGGTAGTGGGTTCGATCCCCGGGACCACCCATACGTAAAAATGTATGCACACATGACTGTAAGTCGCTTTGGATAAAAGCGTCTGCTAAATGGCATATTATTACACTGCTCCAAAAAATAAAGGGAACACTTAAACAACACAATGTAACTCCAAGTCAATCACACTTCTGTGAAATCAAACTGTCCACTTAGGAAGCAACACTGATTGACAATACATTTCACATGCTGTTGTGCAAATGGAATAGACAACAGGTGGAAATTATAGGCAAATAGCAAGACACCCCCAATAAAGGACTGGTTTTGCAGGTGGTGACCACAGGCCGCTTCCTGGCTGATGTTTTGGTCACTTTTGAATGCTGGCGGTGCTTTCACTCTAGTGGTAGCATGAGACGGAGTCTACAACCCACACAAGTGGCTCAGGTAGTGCAGCTCATCCAGGATGGCACATCAATGCGAGCTGTGGCAAGAAGGTTTGCTGTGTCTGTCAGCGTAGTGTCCAGAGCATGGAGGCGCTACCAGGAGACAGGCCAGTACATCAGGAGACGTGGAAGAGGCTGTAGGAGGGCAACAACCCAGCAGCAGGACTGCTACCTCCGCCTTTGTGCAAGGAGGAGCAGGAGGAGCACTGCCAGAGCCCTGCAAAAGGACCTCCAGCAGGCCACAAATGTGCATGTGCATGTGTCTGCTCAAACAGTCAGAAACAGACTCCATGAGGGTGGTATGAGGGCCCGACGCCACAGGTGGGGGTTGTGCTTCCAGCCCAACACCGTGCAGGACATTTGGCATTTGCCAGAGAACACCAAGATTGGCAAATTCGCCACTGGCGCCCTGTGCTCTTCACAGATGAAAGCAGGTTCACACTGAGCACGTGACAGACGTGACAGAGTCTGGAGACGCCGTGGAGAACGTTCTGCTGCCTGCAACATCCTCCAGCATGACCGGTTTGGCTGTGGGTCAGTCATGGTGTGGGGTGGCATTTCTTTGGGGGGCCGCACAGCCCTCCATGTGCTCGCCAGAGGTAGCCTGACTGCCATTAGGTACCGAGATGAGATTCTCTCTCTCTCTCTCTCTCTCTCTCTCTCTCTCTCTCTCTCTCTCTCTCTCTCTCTCTCTCTCTCTCTCTCTCTCTCTCTCTCTCTCTCTCTCTCTCTCTCTCTCTCTCTCTCTCTCTCTCTCTCTCTCTCTCTCTCTCTCTCTCTCTCTCTCTTCTCTCTCTCTCTCTCTCTCTCTCTCTCTCTCTCTCTCTCTCTCTCTCTCTCTCTCTCTCTCTCAATTTCAATTTCAATTTCAATTTAAGGGCTTTATTGGCATGGGAAACGTGTGTTAACATTGCCAAAGCAAGTGAAGTAGATAGTAAACAAAAGTGAAATAAACAATAAATATTAACAGTAAACATTACACTCAGAAGTTTCAAAAGAATAAAGACATTTCAAATGTCATATTATGTATATATACAGTGTTGTAACAATGTGCAAATAGTTAAAGTACAAATGGGAAAATAAATAAACATAAATATGGGTTGTATTTACAATGGTGTTTGTTCTTCACTGGTTGCCCTTTTCTTGTGGCAACAGGTCACAAATCTTGCAGCTGTGATGGCACACTGTGGTTTTCACCCAGTAGATAAGGGAGTTTATCAAAATTGGGGTTGTTTTCGAATTCTTTGTGGATCGCTGTAATCTGAGGGAAATATGTGTCTCTAATATGGTCATACATTTGGCAGGAGGTTAGGAAGTGCAGCTCAGTTTCCACCTCATTTTGTGGGCAGTATGCACATAGCCTGTCTTCTCTTGAGAGCCAGGTCTGCCTACGGCGGCCTTTCTCAATAGCAAGGCTATGCTCACTGAGTCTGTACATAGTCAAAGCTTTCCTTAAGTTTGGGTCAGTCACAGTGGTCAAGTATTCTGCCACTGTGTACTCTCTGTTTAGGGCCAAATAGCATTCTAGTTTGCTCTGTTTTTTTGTTTGTTCTTTCCAATGTGTCAAGTAATTCTCTTTTTGTTTTCTCATGATTTGGTTGGGTCTAGTTGTGTTGTTGTTGTTGTTGTCCTGGGGCTGTGTGGGGTCTGTTTGTGTTTGTGAACAGAGCCCCAGGACAAGCTTACTTAGGGGACTCTTCTCCAAGTTCATCTCTCTGTAGGTGATGGCTTTGTTATGGAAGGTTTGGGAATCGCTTCCTTTTAAGTGGTTATAGAATTTAACGGCTCTTTTCTGGATTTTGATAATTAGTGGGTATTGGCCTAATTCTGCTCTGCATGCATTATTTGGTGTTTTACGTTGTACACGGAGGATGTTTTTGCAGAATTCTGCATGCAGAGTCTCAATTTGGTGTTTGTCCCATTTTGTGAATTCTTGGTTGGTGAGCGGACCCCAGACCTCAGAACCATAAAGGGCAATGGGTTCTATAACTGATTCAAGTATTTTTAGCCAGATCCTAATTGGTATGTCAAATTTTATGTTCCTTTTGATGGCATAGAAGGCCCTTCTTGCCTTGTCTCTCAGATCGTTCACAGCTTTGTGGAAGTTACCTGTGGCGCTGATGTTTAGGCCGAGGTATGTATAGTTTTTTGTGTGCTCTAGGGCAACGGTGTCTAGATGGAATTTGTATTTGTGGTCCTGGCAACTGGACCTTTTTTGGAACACCATTATTTTTGTCTTACTGAGATTTACTGTCAGGGCCCAGGTCTGACAGAATCTGTGCAGAAGATCTAGGTGCTGCTGTAGGCCCTCCTTGGTTGGTGACAGAAGCACCAGATCGTCAGCAAACAGAAGACATTTGACTTCAGATTCTAGTAGGGTGAGGCCGGGTGCTGCAGACTGTTCTAGTGCCCTCGCCAATTCGTTGATATATATGTTGAAGAGGGTGGGGCTTAAACTGCATCCCTGTCTCACCCCACGGCCCTGTGGAAAGAAATGTGTGTGTTTTTTGCCAATTTTAACCGCACACTTGTTGTTTGTGTACATGGATTTTATAATGTCGTATGTTTTTCCCCCAACCCCACTTTCCATCAATTTGTATAGCAGACCCTCATGCCAAATTGAGTCAAAAGCTTTTTTGAAATCAACAAAGCATGAGAAGACTTTGCCTTTGTTTTGGTTTGTTTGTTTGTCAATTAGGGTGTGCAGGGTGAATACGTGGTCTGTCGTACGGTAATTTGGTAAAAAGCCAATTTGACATTTGCTCAGTACATTGTTTTCACTGAGGAAATGAACTAGTCTGCTGTTAATGATAATGCAGACGATTTTCCCAAGGTTGCTGTTGACGCATATCCCACGGTAGTTATTGGGGTCAAATTTGTCTCCACTTTTGTGGATTGGGGTGATCAGTCCTTGGTTCCAGATGTTGGGGAAGATGCCAGAGCTAAGGATGATGTTAAAGAGTTTAAGTATAGCTAATTGAAATTTGTGGTCTGTATATTTTATCATTTCATTGAGGATACCATCAACACCACAGGACTTTTTGGGTTGGAGGGTTTGTATTTTATCCTGTAGTTCATTCAATGTAATTGGAGAATCCAGTGGGTTCTGGTAGTCTTTAATAGTTGATTCTAAGATTTGCATTTGATCATGTATATTTTTTTGCTGTTTGTTCTCTGTTATAGGGCCAAAAAGATTGGAGAAGTGGTTTACCCATACATCTCCGTTTTGGATAGATAGCTCTTCGTGTTGTTGTTTGTTTAGTGTTTTCCAATTTTCCCAGAAGTGGTTAGAGTCTATGGATTCTTCAATTACATTGAGCTGATTTCTGACATGCTGTTCCTTCTTTTTCCGTAGTGTATTTCTGTATTGTTTTAGTGATTCACCATAGTGAAGGCGTAGGCTCAGGTTTTCTGGGTCTCTATGTTTTTGGTTGGATAGGTTTCTCAATTTCTTTCTTAGGTTTTTGCATTCTTCATCAAACCATTTATCACTGTTATTACTTTTCTTTGGTTTTCTGTTAGAGATTTTTAGATTTGATAGGGAAGCTGAGAGGTCAAATATACTGTTTAGGTTTTCTACTGCCAAGTTTACACCTTCACTATTACAGTGGAACGTTTTGTCCAGGAAGTTGTCTAGAATGGATTGAATTTGTTGTTTCCTAATTGTTTTTTGGTAGGTTTCAACACTATTTTCCTTCCATCTATAGCATTTCTTAATATTATTCAGTTCTTTTGGCTTTGATGCCTCATGATTGAGTATTGTTCTGTTCAAGTAGACTGTGATTTTGCTGTGGTCTGATAGGGGTGTCAGTGGGCTGACTGTGAACGCTCTGAGAGACTCTGGGTTGAGGTCAGTGATAAAGTAGTCTACAGTACTACTGCCAAGAGATGAGCTATAGGTGTACCTACCATAGGAGTCCCCTCGAAGCCTACCATTGACTATGTACATACCCAGTGTGCGACAGAGCTGCAGGAGTCGTGACCCATTTTTGTTGGTTATGTTGTCGTAGTTGTGCCTAGGGGGGCATATGGGGGAGGGAATGCTGTCACCTCCAGGTAGGTGTTTGTCCCCCTGTGTGCTGAGGGTGTCAGGTTCTTGTCCAGTTCTGGCATTTAGGTCGCCACAGACTAGTACATGTCCCTGGGTCTGGAAATTATTGATTTCCCCCTCCAGGATGGAGAAACTGTCTTCATTAAAGTATGAGGATTCTAGTGGGGGGATATAGGTAGCACACAGGAGGACATTTTTCTCAGTTGAGATAATTTCCTTTTGAATTTCTAACCAAATGTAAAATGTTCCTGTTTTGATTAATTTAATAGAGTGAGTTAGGTCTGCTCTATACCAAATTAGCATACCCCCTGAGTCCCTTCCCTGTTTCACACCTGGTAGTTTGGTGGATGGGACTACCAGCTCTCTGTAACCTAGAGGGCAACCAGTGGGTCCGTCTCCTCTATACCATGTTTCTTGTAGGATGACAATGTCTGTATTTCCGATTTCTTTGGTGAAGTCCAGATTCCTGCTCTTTAGGCCAAAGGCAGATGACCTCAGGCCTTGGATATTCCAGGATGAAATAGTGAAGGCTTTGTGTTCCATAAAGTGTCTAATGTTGTTGGTTGTGTGGTTTGGCCTCAGGCCAGTAATTGTGAGCAGAGCCTGCTGAGCATCTGGTACATGCCATTGGCTTGGGCTAGTGTAAGAGTGGGTGTTGGGCCTGTTTGCCTGCTCACGGCCTGGGCGTATGTGTGACTTTCATGTTGAGGCCCTCTTTGTGGGAGTGGGGGGCTTGGGGTGGGTAGGAGGGGCATAGGTCTGATCTGAGGGGGCCTAAATGGGGTGTGGGCATGGTTGACTTGGGGGGGAGTTAATTGGTTGGGGTGGGGGTGTAGATGTGGTTGATGGTGCTGTGGTCTGGATGTAGGTCCTCTCTGCGGGGGTCCTCTATGTGTAGGTCCTGGGGGGGGTCCCGCAGGTCTGGGAGAGTGTCTCGCTGGTCTGGGCGGGGTGTCTGTTGATCTGTTGCTCCTGTGTGAGGTGTTGGGTCTGCGGTTGAGGGCGATATCCTTTAGGGTTCGGGCGAAGGTGGGCACTGCTGCCTTGTATAGGTGGACCTGGTCGTAAAGGCTGTTCACGTCCAGGGTGGAGTGGTGGGCCAGGAAGACATTTGGTTTTGATGCACAGTCACGGGAAATACTTGCGTTTACCCGCTGTATGGTAGCAGGGTGGAAGTCTTTTCGTGGTAACAGGGTTGAGATAACCACTTGTGCGTTGGGGAAAGTAGAAGAAGCTTTTTCTATCACGCCCTTGAGTGATGTGGCCACCCTTTCCTGCTGTGTTCTCAGGTCGTTTGTGCCTGTGTGTATTATTATGTGGCTGGGTGATCCTAGTCGGTCCTTAGACAGAAGGTCTAGGGCGCGCTGGGTATTTGGACACCAGAGTTTAGACACTGTGTGTTTTGGAAAAAGTTTATTTTCTTGTATGTATTTCCCATTTGAGTCCATAAGGAGTACAATCTGTGGCTTGTGTATGTCCTCAGTGGGTGTGGGGGGGTCGTCATGAGGGCTATCAGGGTGTCTGACTGGGGGGTTGCTCAGAGGGGTTGGGGTCCCCAGGGCTTGGGGTTCTTCATTTGTTTGTCTGGGTGTGATGTCGAGGCTATGGTCAGGGTCTAGGGTGTACTGTTCTGCTGCGGTGTCGAGACTTTGGCCAGGATCTGAGGTGGGCTGTTCTCTAATGGGTTGTTCAATGTCACCCGTCATCGTTCTCACCTTCTCCTCCAGCACTCTGATCCTCTCCTCTAGTGCTCTGTTCTTCTCCTGCTCCTGCTCTTTCTCCTGTTGATGTTGTCTCACCACAGTCCAGAGTGCAGACATGTCTCTCTCCACCTGCAGCTCTCCAGGTCTAGTTAAGGGGGTGTTGTTGTGCTGGACTGTTGTCTGGGTCTGTGCTGACTTGAGTGTGTTCACCTGCTGTTCCAGCTCCACCTGCCTTACCTCCAGCTGGGTGAATTTATCCTTCATTTCAATGAGGGAGTAGTACTCTGTGCTGGGAAGTTGAGTTTCTGCTTGGGGTTGCTCTGTGGGGTTATTT